>NC_134687.1:258482194-258484694 GCF_050947455.1 Rhinoderma darwinii | reverse complement strand
CGTGTTTCATATATAATTGTATACATTGTATATTATATTATACTATATAGATGTATTATTGCAGCTCTATATATCTGGGGTGTTGTGTATTATTGTATAAAATGTTACATATTACAAAGTGTAGATAGAGGATGAATTATAGTGAATTGAACATGTTATATTGTAGTATGTGGTATAGATTGAAATTTATGTGTGCATATATATTCTTTTTTGAAACGCATGTAGACATAGAACCCTTGTGTATATCTATCTGCAAGTAATAGACATTCGCCTAGTGGTCTCCAGGTGATTATTTTTATATTAGTGAGCAAGATATAAAACTGAAACTGCTCAATTAGACTGAACAAGAAAGGTACTTAAAGAGCCAATTGTGGCAGTGCTTAAATCTTTATTTACCAGAACCTTGTAAAGCCAGAACAATTTGCATTCTATTAACTGCTTTTCAATAGGGCATTGACTGGAACTAAAGGATGCCACTGTCCTGCCCTAATTGCAGCCATCTGAATTACACTAAAGGCATATGAATCCTCAATATAGCATTGCCTCAATCTGAAGGATGGAAAGCCATCGGACCTGTATTGTCAACTGTAAGGACGAGGAGAAGCGTCTGTGCGACAGTAATCGGGATCTTATATGCTGATTGGTGCGCGACGCATGCCAGGGAATCGTATGTAGTCAGGCGTCACTCCGCTTTCGGCTTTCTAGCCTATTATACACATTATTTAGCATTACAGGTCAAAATCGGTCGCCAAAATATCGATGCAAAAAGCGAAAGCCTTGTCCATGCCTGATGATGGCCATGGCTATATCGCATTGCCACAAGATACACATAAACAGACAAATTTGGCAGCATAACAAACAAGAAAATTATATAAATAGGAAGGTATCAAACTATCATAGAAATATCTGTATTACGGGGGAATATTTTTTATGGTGAGCAGATATATAACGAGATAGAGAGAAAGATTGATTAATTAATATGAGATAGATAGATAGATAGATAGATAGATAGATAGATAGATAGATAGATAGATAGATAGATAGATAGATAGATAGATAGATAGATAGATAGATAGATAGATATGACATAGATTGAATGATCAGCATTGTGACTCGTGTGATGAGATAGAGTCGGCTGGACAGAGGGGTAAATCCCTAGTGGTTTTGTCTGTGTGCTATAGATAATTGATTGGATCTGCCATTTGTGAGATGAAGAGGCCTAGCATGGATCGATAGCCCGGGGAGCAGCTGAGAGAGGGTCTAGAAAGAAAATCCTGTTTTCTTGATACCTTACTTCTTTATTCTCCCTTTTTTACCAACACGTTTAAAAACCTCTTTCCCTGTACTTAAAGCCCGATGTTTGGTTTCCAATATCATAAAAGTCAACAATTGAACGTGATAATCTTTTCACGGGTTCTCTTTCTCAGATGTCGAACAATTTGTCAAATACAATAATAATAATAATAATAATAACAATGATTATATATATATATATATACATATTTCGGTTGGTCTATCAATTCTTAATCTTTATTCTGAATATAAGATTTGCATTTAACATTTACAAGAGTTTAAGAACCATCAAAACTCATTCAAATTGCCTATGCCAGTCTATAGAAATATCGACAACGATAATAATAATAATAGTAATAATAACAATAATAATAGAACACATTATTTTCAGCGATCCTAACAACCAACTAGTAAAGACAAAATGAATATGTATAATGTAGATGTACCCTGATGGAGGTGTAGGGTCATGCTTGTCAGTCCACCAGACAGCGTTAAACTCTTGCCTGTTTAGTACAACCAAAAACTAAAGCATTATGCCCAGAATTCTTTCTAGATGGACCCCAAACTATTTGTTCTGTGAGCTAATGCCTTGTTCATTAGAAAACTAAGGTGTTATGGGTATTATGTAAATAGACCTCACTGGGCGACTTGGTTGCTTCCAAGACAGCAAACAGAGTTAAAAAGGAAGCTGAAAGAATAAAGTGAAAAGAACCCTCCAGAGATATAGCATTGGCATCAATAAAGCTTGATCTTGACAACATATGCCAGTCAGTAAGTTTTTGGACTTTGTCTCAAACAAGATGAGTGCACGGTGCAGTTATAGTTAAGGATATGCCTCCACTTGCAGAGCAGTGTCCATGTTTAATTGTCCAATGTATTTGGTATAATTTCCGGTAAATTTGTCCAGTCTGAACAGGGTGCTCAAGTGTATAATTATAGTTATAGGGTAAGGTTAGTACAGAGCCAGGCAGTTACTACACCTGATTCCCATCTTATCAAAATAACGCTCTCCTAGTCCCTATAATGGAGATGTCTTTTAGATCTTTTCAGATACACTCGACAGTAGTAGCAATTTATCAGGTCAGATACATTGTCTAAAAGGTTTATTTTCAGACCAATAGACCATCGTTTTATTGGCTAAAAATTGGTCTGAAGTCTGTGTGTATGGAAATGCAGCCTCCATAGCGAGCACTGGTTTCACTTAAAG
>NC_134687.1:257449694-257732194 GCF_050947455.1 Rhinoderma darwinii | reverse complement strand
TGGTATCCACTTAACATCTGAATCTGAAATCCAACAGTCCCTAATATTGGCTAAGGAAGCCGCCAAATAGTAATGATAGATATTCAGTACTACCATTCCCCCCCCCCCCCCTGGCAGCATGAGTAGTAAGCAACTCCTCAGATGTTCTAGCTTTGTTGCCCACCCATACATATTTCAATAGCATAGCTTGTATCTCAGAGATGGAAGATCTTGAGACAAACAACAAAATGGTCCTGAAATAATACAAAATCTTTGGTAATAACCACATTCACACCAAGTTGATTCTACCAACCCAAGAGAGAAAGCTGTCTGATGTCGCTTGAATTTGAGACTTCAAATGTGCGATTAAGTCTAGAATATTAGCAGTAACAACGTTTCCAGGGTTGGAGGTCAGTTTAATCCCCAAATAAACTATGTGTTTATCCACACATCCAAAAGGAATAAGCAAAGTCAAACGTCTCTTAGCATGAGGGTAGATATGCAATGGCATGATAGAAGATTTGCTGGGATTTACCTTGTAGTAAGAAAACTCACTAAAGGCTTCCAACACATCATTTACCCTTGGAAGGGAAGTAACAGGAGAGGTGATCATCAAGATCACATCATCCGCATACAATCCGACTTTGTTGTAGACCCCCCAAATTGTATACCACAGATAGAAGCATCTTGTCAAATAAAGGATGCCAGCGGTTCCATAATAAGAACAAATATTAGAGGTGACAACGGGCATCCCTGCCTCGTACCATTTGTCAGAATAAAATGCTGAGACAATACTCCAGACACAAGCACCTGGGCAGATGGAAACGTATACATAGCCATAATAGCTTCATGTATCCATCCAGTCATACCAAATTTAGTCAGTACCCTCGACAAGAATCCCCAATGGACCCTGTCCAAGGCCTTTTTTACGTCTAACGTCAGAAAGATAGCAGGAGTAGATGTGGCGTGAACAATATGAAGTAAATTAAGTAGCCTCCTAGTACCATGCGTAGCTTGCCTATTTTTAACAGAATCTATCAAGGTCTGTAAAAGACTATCAAGTCGGCAAGCCAGTATCTTCGCATATATCTTCAAGTCACAATTCAACAGCGATATCGGTCTAAAGTTAGGGTATGTGCACACGATAACGTCCATTACGGCTGAAATTACGGAGCTGTTTTCAGGAGAAAACAGCTACTACATTTCAGACGTAAAAGCTCGTACTCGCGTTTTGCGAGGCGACAATTACGGACGTAATTTGGAGCTGTTCTTCATTGGATTAAATGAAAAATGGCTCCAATTACGTCCCAAGAAGTGACCTGCACTTCTTTGTAGAGGCTGTTATTTTACGCGCCGTCTTTTGACAGTGATGCGTAAAATTACAGGTCGTCGGCACAGTACATCGGCAAACCCATTGAAATGAATGGGCAGATGTTTGCCGACGTATTCGAGGCTTGTTTTCAGACGTATTTCACGCCTCCAATACGTCTGAAAATAGGTTGTGTGAACCCAGCCTAACTCTGAGTAATTTGCGGCTTGCCAGGTTTGGGTAAAGCTACTATGGTGGCAGCTATAATTTCCTTAGGAAAAGAACTTCCCTGCACCACCGTGTTAAACAATCCAGTCAAGGAGCCTGCGAGCAAATCACAAAATGACTTGTAGTATTCGCACGGCATGCCATCAGGGCCTTTGAAGATTTAAGCAAGTTAATGGCTTTAACCACTTCAGATTCCTGAATAGGTGTATTGAGTTTGTCCCTATCTTCTACAGTAAGGCAAGGAAGATGTATTTTGTCAAGAAAGTAATCAATCCCTATCAGTTGATTGGGTGACTAAGGGGTCTGAATCCAAATTATATAGCTGTTCTTAGTAGTTTACAAATGCTATATCTGAAGGGCTATAAAACTGTCATGGTCACAGGGTATGTGGACCCACTAGGCCGCTCCGCCATAGCGGAGAGGCAGCTGGACTAGTTACAGTCTATGCAAGAGTCTATAGCACTTCGTAACACAAGGGTACCTGAAATAGTCCAGACAGTGGTCGAGGCTTCAGCACGGATAGAGGTGGGTGCAACAGGTTACGCCAGATTTGGCAAATAACACTGGAAGTGGTAGATGACATTGGACATGGCAGAAGATACTGGACGTGGCAGAAGACACTGGACGTGGCAGATGACACTGGACGTGGCAGACTACAGCAGGTGCAGTAGTACACAACCCCAACACTAATAAGCTCAGGAACAAGAACACAGCACGGGATACAGGTAGCAGGGCACGGGTAACAACAGGAACGGGATAACACTATGGGACCATTTGCAAGACTGACATGGGATACACTAACAATGCTCAGGCAAGGAGTAAAGGGGCAGGGCCCTTCTTTTAGTCCAGGAAATCATGGGCAGTTGATGATGTTGATTTCCTCCTGTGTGCATGCTGGCCCTTTAACATTACTACAGTGTCCTGATAATGAATACACATGACCATCCAACCTGGACGTCATGTGTACTCAGAATCCTGACACTTCTGAATCTTTTTTTGTAAGATTCCGGCAAGTGAAATCAAATCTCGCGAGATTACGGAGCTAAACGAGATTTGGTTTCACTTGCCGGAATCTCACAAAAAAAGAATCAGAAGTGTCAGGATTCTGAGTACACATGACGTCCAGGCTGGATGGTCATGTGTATTCATTATCAGGACACTGTAGTAATGTTAGTGTGTGTATGTAGCTGCACATAGTGATATAACTATATCGCTAGTGCAGTGTAAATGAATGGAGAGGAGTGCATGATGCCGATTGGTCAGCGTCATGCACTCCTCTGTACAACGCCCACTTGGTCGAAAGTAAAAGTACGCCCACTTGGGCATTAAGAAAGCTCATTAGCATAAACCAAAATCGCTCCTAACGTTGTGAAAAAAGATAGTTTTTTTAAATAAAAACCATTACTGTCACCTACATTATAGCGCCGATCTCCTTATGTAGGAGATAGGGCACTTATAATGTGGTGACAGAGCCTCTTTAAATGTGGGCATTAAAATACTCTCTCTGACTTCAATTGCTCCAAATCAAGTCATGTGAAAGTAGATGTTAGAAGTACGAATTTTGCTTAGAAAATCTCTTGATTCAAGGTTATTGCCTGCAAGCAATGACTTCATTGGCTCTGGAGGAGTTTGCAAGTCTGGTATCTGTACCTTGTCTCCAGATCAGCACATACTTGGTGCCTCCTTGGTAAACTTTAAGGCACCACAGAAAGTACATTGAATTTCCATTTTGCCAATAACAAACTATCTAGAAAGGGGTCAAAGAAAAGGAAGGCCGAACCGGTTTCTAACATTCCAAGCAAAATTGCCAAGTTGGGTGATGATGCGAGGGTGTCGGTCTCAGAAATGGCAGCCCTAGTGGATACTGATCTCCCTAACAGCCAGGAGAACAGCCCAGCTAGTAGTCGGCGGGATGGTCATGCAGGTAAGCCAAGAAAATTGATAGTTGTAGGGGATTCTATAATCAGGAAGACGGATAGAATAATTTGTCGCCAAGACCGCCTCAACCGAATTGTTTGCTGTCTCCCTGGTGCCAGGGTTCAGCATGTGGTGGAACGGGTGGACAAATTGCAGGGAGGGGCTGGTGATGATCCAGCTGTTGTGGTCCATGTCGGTACCAGCGACAGAATAAATGGTAGGTGGAGGAGCCTTAAGAATAATTTTAAAGAACTAGGCTACAAGCTGAAGGGAAGGACCTCCGAGGTTGTATTCTCAGGAATACTGCCTGTGCCATGCGCATCACTGGAAAGACAGCGGGAGCCCAGGGAGTTAAATGCATGGCTTAAGTCTTGGTGTAGAGGAGAAGGCTTTGGATTCCTAGAGCACTGGGCTGACTTTTCATTGGGGTACAAACTGTATTCTGTAGATGATTTGCACCTAAATGGAAGGGGGTCCGCTGTGCAGGGGGAGAGAATTCTAGCTGGGGTGGTGGAGTGTTTAAACTAGGGCTGAGGAGGGAGGCCAATGTAGAAAATAAAGGGGTAGTTAGGTTAGAGAGGGGTCAGACTATATTGGTGGGGGGGGAGAAACAGACGGTGGGGAGAGGACTAGGCAACAAGATAAGGAGATCCTTTCGTTACAAAACAGCAGTGAAAATAAAAAGGCTCAAATGTCAAATAATCACATTTCTGATACTGAAAGTGAAACATTTAAAGGTAAGTTAAAGTGTATGTTCACAAATGCAAGAAGTCTAGCAAGCAAAATGGGGGAGCTGGAGGCCTTTATACTGGAAGAAGATATACAGTGAAGGAAATAGGTATTTGATCACTTGCTGATTTTGTTAGTTTGCCCACTGTCAAAGACATGAGCAGTCTAGAATTTTTAGGCTAGGTTAATTTTACCAGTGAGAGATAGATTATATTTTTTTTTAAAAAACTGAAAATCACATAGTCAAAATTATATATATTTATTTGCATTGTGCACAGAGAAATAAGTATTTGATCCCTTTGGCAAACAAGACTTAATACTTGGTGGCAAAACCCTTGTTGGCAAGCACAGCAGTCAGACATTTTTTGTAGTTGATGATGAGGTTTGCACACATGTTAGATGGAATTTTGGCCCACTCCTCTTTGCAGATCATCTGTAAATCATTAAGATTTCGAGGCTGTCGCTTGGCAACTCGGATCTTCAGCTCCCTCCATAAGTTTTCGATGGGATTAAGGTCTGGAGACTGGCTAGGCCACTCCATGACCTTAATGTGCTTCTTTTTTAGCCACTCCTTTGTTGCCTTGGCTGTATGTTTAGGGTCATTGTCGTGCTGGAAGACCCAGCCACGAGCCATTTTTAATGTCCTGGTGGAGGGAAGGAGGTTGTCACTCAGGATTTGACGGTACATGGCTCCATCCATTCTCCCATTGATGCGGTGAAGTAGTCCTGTGCCCTTAGCAGAGAAACACCCCCAAAACATAATGTTTCCACCTCCATGCTTGACAGTGGGGACGGTGTTCTTTGGGTCATAGGCAGCATTTATCTTCCTCCAAACACGGCGAGTTGAGTTAATGCCAAAGAGCTCAATTTTAGTCTCATCTGACCACAGCACCTTCTCCCAATCACTCTCAGAATCATCCAGATGTTCATTTGCAAACTTCAGACGGGCCTGTACATGTGCCTTCTTGAGCAGGGGGACCTTGCGGGCACTGCAGGATTTTAATCCATTACGGCATAATGTGTTACCAATGGTTTTCTTGGTGACTGTGGTCCCAGCTGCCTTGAGATCATTAACAAGTTCCCCCGTGTAGTTTTCTGCTGAGCTCACCTTCCTCAGGATCAAGGATACCCCACGAGGTGAGATTTTGCATGGAGCCCCAGATCGATGTCGATTGACAGTCATTTTGTATGTCTTCCATTTTCTTACTAGTGCACCAACAGTTGTCTCCCTCTCACCCAGTGTCTTACTTATGGTTTTGTAGCCCATTCCAGCCTTGTGCAGGTCTATGATCTTGTCCCTGACATCCTTAGAAAGCTCTTTGGTCTTGCCCATGTTGTAGAGGTTAGAGTCAGACTGATTAATTGAGTCTGTGGACAGGAGTCTTTTATACAGGTGACCATTTAAGACAGCTGTCTTTAATGCAGGCACCAATTTGATTTGGAGCGTGTAACTGGTCTGGAGGAGGCTGAACTCTTAATGGTTGGTAGGGGATCAAATACTTATTTCTCTGTGTACAATGCAAATAAATATATATAATTTTGACTATGTGATTTTCAGTTTTTTTTTTTTTATATCATCTATCTCTCACTGGTAAAATTAACCTAGCCTAAAAATTCTAGACTGTTCATGACTTTGACAGTGGACAAACTAACAAAATCAGCAAGGGATCAAATACTTATTTCCTTCACTGTAGATATAGTTGGTGTTGCTGAGACATGGCTGGAATCTTCACATGATTGGGCTGTAAATCTACAGGGTTTTACACTGTTTCGGAAAGACAGGGCAAATAGGAAAGGTGGTGGTGTATGTCTGTATGTGAGAAGCGATATGAAGGTGAGTGTGAATGAGACATTAGAGGGTGAAGATTGTGAGGAGGTTGAAACCTTGTGGGTGGAATTACAAAGGGAGGTAAACACTGAAAAAATTACTTTTGATGTAATCTATAGACCCTCCAATATAACTGAAGAGATAGAAGGTCAAATATATAAACAGATGGAGCGGGCTGCACAGGCGGGTACTGTTGTGATAATGGGAAATTTTAATTACCGGGATATTAATTGGTGTCATGGTTCGGCTTCATTTGCAAAGGGGAGACAGTTCCTCAACCTGTTGCAGGAAAATTTTATGGGCCAGTTTGCGGAAGACCCAACTAGACGTGAAGCTCTGTTGGATCTGGTCATTTCTAATAATGCAGAGCTTGTTGGGAATGTCAATGTTCGTGAAAACCTTGGTAACAGTGATCATAATATAGTAATATTTTACCTATACTGTAAAAAACAAACGCAGGCTGGGAGGGCAAAAACACTTAATTTTAAGAAGGCCAATTTCCCCAGGATGAGGGCTGCAATTCAGGATATAGACTGGGAAGAACTAATGTTAAATAATGGGACAAATGATAAATGGGAGATTTTCAAATCTACTTTGGGTAATTATAGTGCAAAATTTATTCCTGCAGGTAACAAGTATAAACGACTAAAATTAAACCCCACATGGCTTACACCTTCTCTAAAAAGGGCAATACGTGACAAAAAAAGGGCATTTAAAAATACAAATCTGAGGGTACAGCTGTAGCCTTTGTAAAATATAAAGGGCTTAATAAAATCTGTAAAAAGATAATAAAATCAGCAAAAATACAAAATGAAAGGCAGGTGGCCAAGGATAGTAAAACAAATCCTAAAAAATTCTTCAAGCATATAAATGCAAAAAAGCCAAGGTCTGAACATGTAGGACCCTTAGATAGTGGTAATGGGGAGTTGGTCACAGGGGATCAAGAGAAGGCAGAGTTACTAAATGGGTTCTTCCGCTCTGTATATACAACAGAAGAAGGAGCAGCTGATGTAGCCGCTGCCAGTGCTGTTAATATATCAGTTGATATACTGAATTGGATGAATGTAGATATGGTGCAAGCTAAATTAAATAAAATAAATATACACAAGGCCCCGGGACCAGATGGGTTACACCCTAGAGTTCTTAAGGAGCTTAGTTCAGTTATTTCTGTCCCCCTCTTCATAATATTTAGAGAGTCTCTCATGACTGGTATAGTGCCAAGGGACTGGCGCAGGGCAAATGTGGTGCCTATTTTCAAAAAGGGCTCTAGGTCTTCGCCGGGTAATTATAGACTAGTAAGCTTAACATCAATTGTGGGGAAAATGTTTGAGGGGCTATTGAGGGACTATATACAGAATTATGTGACAATACATAGTATTATAAGTGACAGCCAGCACGGTTTTACAAAGGACAGAAGCTGTCAAACCAACCTGATTTGTTTTTATGAAGAGGTAAGCAGAAGCGTAGACAGAGGGGCCGCTGTAGATATAGTGTTTTTGGACTTTGCAAAGGCATTTGACACTGTCCCCCATAGACGTCGAATGGGTAAATTAAGGACTATATGTTTAGAAAGTATAGTTTGTAATTGGATTGAAAATTGGCTCAAGGACCGTATCCAGAGAGTTGTGGTCAATGATTCCTACTCTGAATGGTCCCCAGTTATAAGTGGTGTACCCCAGGGTTCAGTGCTGGGACCACTATTATTCAACTTATTTATTAATGATATAGAGGATGGGATTAATAGCACTATTTCTATTTTTACAGATGACACCAAGCTATGCAATATAGTTCAGACTATGGAAGATGTTTGTGAATTGCAGGCAGATTTAAACAAACTAAGTGTTTGGGCGTCCACTTGGCAAATAAAGTTTAATTTAGATAAATGTAAAGTTATGCACCTGGGTACGAACAACCTGCATGCATCATATGTCCTAGGGGGAGCTACACTGGGGGAGTCACTTGATGAGAAGGATCTGGGTGTAATTGTAAATCATAAACTAAATAACAGCATGCAGTGTCAATCAGCTGCTTCAAAGATCAGCAAAATATTGTCGTGTATCAAAAGAGGCATGGACTCGCGGGACAGGAATGTAATATTACCACTTTACAAAGCATTAGTGAGGCCTCATCTAGAATATGCAGTCCAGTTCTGGGCTCCAGTTCATAGAAAGGATGCCCTGGAGTTGGAAAAAATACGAAGAAGAGCAACGAAGCTAATAAGGGGCATGGAGAATCTAAGTTATGAGGAAAGATTAAAAGAACTAAACCTATTTAGCCTTGAGAAATGATGACTAAGGGGGGACATGATTAACTTATATAAATATATGAATGGCACATAAAAAAAATATATGGTAAATCCTGTTCCATGTAAAACCCCCTCAAAAAACAAGGGGGCACTGGCTCCGTCTGGAAAAAGAAAGGTTCAACCTGCAGAGGCGACAAGCCTTCTTTACTGTGAGAACGGTGAATTTATGGAATAGCCTACCGCAGGAGCTGGTCACAGCAGGGACAGTAGATGGCTTTAAAAAAGGCTTAGACAATTTCCTAGAACAAAAAAATATTAGCTCCTATGTGTAGAAATTATTTACTTCCCCTTCCCCATCCCACTTCCCCTTTCCCATCCCTTGGTTGAACTTGATGGACATGTGTCTTTTTTCAACCGTACAAACTATGTAACTATGTAACTATGTAATATGTTGGCAATAGGCTATGGTTGGATCATAACTAAAAGCATAATCATGCATGAAAGCTCACATATTAGCCTCCTGAATGACATGATGTGCTCTATCAGCTTGCTTTCTGGCCTGGGTTTGGGCAGGAGTCTTCTGAGAGCAGCAGCATGACGCATTTATTCAGCTTGCAGTTGGGCAAGAATTTGCTGAGGGGTCTCTGCAGCTCGTGATGCAAATTTCCTCCTGGCCATTGGAGACTTCATGCCAATCGAGGAAGAGTTCTCTTTAGCGGCATTTTGCAAATTTAAGTTAACTGTTAGTTAAGTACAAATTTTCTAAGTTTAGATGGTGTAGTGGTTGGCTTAGAAGCCAAGTGCAATATGCTTTAGAAACGTGAAAGAGTGGCCTTAAGCCTCCAATGGACTTGGTTTTATTTTTCAAGACTTCTTAGTGGGTCCGAAGGATCCCACTAAAGTCAGGAAGCTCAACTGGCAGTTGCTACCCCCTTCAAAATGTATGACTGAAAACTTAAATATGTGCCCAAAAAGTATAAGATGCAATAGGGGATGATTTATCGAAACTGGTGTAAAAGAAAAATGAGGCAGTTGTCCATAGCAACCAGTCAGATTCCAGCACAGATGTTGTCTTTGATTCAAATCCAGGACTCTAGCACTGTAAGGCCACATTGATATTATGCTACCATCCCAACAGACATAACACATGGGGGGGGCTGCGGTTTGGGGGGTTAGGGTCAGTTCACAAGTTACATAGTTACATAGTCAGTACGGTTGAAAAAACACACCTGTCCATCAAGTTCAACCAAGGGATGGGAAAAGGGAAGGTAAGAATTTATACACAGAGAAGCTAATATTTTTTTTGTTCTAGGAAATTATCGAAGCCATCTACTGTCCCTTCTGTGACCAGCTCCTGCGGTATACTATTCCATAAATTCACCGTTCTCACAGTAAGGAAGGCTTGTCGCCTCTTCAGATTGAACCTTTTTTTCTCCAGACGGAGGGAGTGCCCCCTTGTTTTTTTAGGGGGTTTTACATGGAACAGGATTTCACCATATTTTTTGTATGTGCCATTAATATATTTATATAAATTAATCATGTCCCCCCCTTAGTCATCTTTTTTCAAGGCTAAATAGGTTTAGTTCTCCATGCCCTTTATTAGCTTTGTTGCTCTTGTTTGTATTTTTTACAACTCCAGGACATCCTTTCTATAAACTGGAGCCCAGAACTCAACTGCATATTCTAGATGAGGCCTCACTAATGCTTTGTAAAGTGGTAATATTATATCCCTGTCCCGTGAGTCCATGCCTCTTTTAATACATGACAATATCCTGCTGGCCTTTGAAGCAGCTGATTGACATTGCATGCTGGTTGTTAGTTTATGATTTACAATTACACCCAGATCCTTCTCAACAAGTGACTCCCCCAGTATAGCTCCCCCTAGGACATATGATGCATGCAGGTTGTTCGTACCCAGATGCATAACTTTACATTTATCTACATTAAACTTAATTTGCCAAGTGGACGCCCAAACACTTAGTTCGTTTAAAACCGCTTGCAATTCACGAACATCTTCCATAGACTGAACATTACTATATAGCTTTGTGTCATCTGCAAAAATAGAAATAGTGCTATTAATCCCATCCTCTACAGCATTAATAAATAAGTTGAATAATAGTGGACCCAGCACTTAACACTGGGGTACACCACTTATAACCGGGGACCATTCAGAGTAGGAATCATTGACCACAACTCTCCGGATACAGTCCTTGAGCCATTTCTCAATCCAATTACAAACTATACTATCTAAACCTATAGTCCTTAATTTACCCATTAGACGTCTATGAGGTACAGTGTCAAATGCCTTTGCAAAGTCCAAAAACACTATATCCACAGCGGCCCCTCTGTCTAGGCTTCTGCTCACCTCTTCATAAAAACAAATCAGGATAGTTTGACAACTTCTGTCCTTAGTAAAACCGTGATGGCTGTCACTTATAATACTATTTTTTTGTCACATAATCCTGTATATAGCCCCTCAAACATTTTCCCCACGATGAATGTTAGGCTTACTGGTCTATAATTACCCGGGGAAGACCAAGAGCCCTTTTTGGAAATAGGCACCACATTTGCCCTGCACCAGTCCCTTGGTACTTTACCAGTCACTAGAGAATCTCTTAGTATTAAGAAGAGGGGGACAGAAATAACTGAATTAAGCTCTTTAAGAACTCTAGGGTGTAACCCATCTGGTCCCGGGGGCCTTGTGGACATTTATGTTATTTCATCTAGCTTGCACCATATCTACATTCATCCAATTCAGTATATTAACAGATCTTTTAACAGCACTGGCACCGGCTACATCAGCTGCTCTTTCTTCTGTTGTATATACATAGCTAAATAACCCATTTAGTAACTCTGCCTTCTTTTGATCCCCTTTTACCAACTCCCCATTACCACTATCTAGGGGTGCTACATGTTCAGACCTTGGCTTTTTTGCATTTATATACTTGAAGAATTTTTTAGGGTTTGTTTTACTATCCTTGGCCACCTGCCTTTCATTTTGTATTTTTGCTGATTTTATTAACTTTTTACAGATTTTATTAAGCTGTTTATAACTTAAAAGGCTACAGCTCTACCCTCAGATTTTTATTTTTTTAATGCCCTTTTCTTGTCATGTATTGCCCTTTTTGCAGAAGGTGTAAGCCATGTGGGGTTTAATTTTAGTCGTTTATACTTGTCACCTATAGGAATAAATTTTGCATTATAATTACACAAAGTAGAAAAAATCTCCCATTTATCATTTGTGCCATTATTTGACATTAGTTCTACCCAGTCTATATCCTGAATTGTAGCCCTCATCCTGGGGAAATTGGCCTTCTAAAAATTAAGTGTTTTTGCCCTCCCAGCCTGTTTTTGTTTTTTACAGTATAGGTAAAATATTACTATATTGTGATCACTGTTACCGAGGTTTTCACGCACATTGACATTCCCAACAAGCTCTGCATTATTAGAAATGACCAGATCGAACAGAGCTTCACCTCTAGTCGGGTCTTCCACAAACTGGCCCATAAAATTCTCCCTCAACAGATAGAGGAAATTTCTCCCTTTTGCAGTTGAAGCCGAACCATGACACCAATTAATATCCCTGTAATTAAAATCTCTCATTATTACTACAGTACCGGCCTGTGCAGCCCGCTCCATTTGTTTATATATTTGACCTTCTATCTCTTCATTTATATTGGGGGGTCTATAGATTACACCAAAAGTAATTTTTTCAGTGTTTACCTCCCTTTCTAGTTCCACCCACAAGGTTTCAACCTCCTCACAGTCCTCACCCACTATTGTCTCTTTCACACTCACCTTCATATCACTTCTCACATACAGACATACACCGCCTTTCCTATTTGTCCTGTCTTTCCGAAACAGTGTAAAACCCTGTAGATTTACAGCCCAGTCATGTGAAGCGTCTAGCCATGTTTCTGCAACACCAACTACATCTATATTTTCTTCCAGTACCAAGGCCTCCAGCTCCCCCATTTTGCTTGCTAGACTTCTGGCATTTGTGAACATACACTTTAACTTGCCCTTAATTTTTTCACTTTCAGTTTCAGAAATGTGATTATTTGACATTATTAGGGCATTTTTATTTTCACTGCTGTTTTGTAACAAAAGGATCTCCTTATCCTGTTGACTAGTCCTCTCCCCATAGTCTGTTTCTCCCCCCACCAATATAGTCTAACCCCTCTCTAACCTGACTACCCCTTTTATTCTCTACATTGACCTCCCTCCTCAGCCCTAGTTTAAATACTCTACCACCCCAGCTAGAATTCCCTCCCCCAGCACAGCAGATCCCCTTCCATTTAGGTGAAAATCATCTGTAGAATACAGTTTATACCCCAATGAAAAGTCAGCTCAGTGCTCTAGGAAAGCAAAGCCTTCTCCTCTACACCAAGACTTAAGCCATGCATTTAACTTCCTGAGCTCCCGCTGTCTTTCCTGTGATGCACATGGCACAGGCAGTATTCCTGAGAATACTACCTTGGAGGTCCTTCCCTTCAGCTTGTAGCCTAGTTCTTTAAAATTGTTCTTAAGGTTCCTCCACCTACCATTTATTCTGTCGTTGGTATCTACATGGACCACGACATCTGGATCATCACCAGCCCCTCCCAGTAATTCATCCACCCATTCCACCACATGCCGAGCCCTGGCACCAGGGAGACAGCAAACCATTCGGTTGAGGCGGTCTTGGCTACAAATTATTCTATCCGTCTTCCTGATTATAGAATCCCCCGACTACTAGCTGGGCTGTTCTCCCGGCTGTTAGGAAGATCAGTATCCACTAGGGCTGCCATTTCTGAGACCGACACCCTCGCATCATCATCCAACTTGGCAATTTTGCTTGGAATATCAGAAACCGGATTGGCCTTCCTTTTCTTGGGCCCCTTTCTACTGCCCCTAACTACATTAACCCAGCTACTTGCCTGATCCTGCTGACCCATGTCTTCACCCTCCGGTTCTACCCCACTAACTGCTTGCTCAGTGAGCAGCATGCTCCGCTCAAGATTGTCTATATCCCTCCGTGTTGCATTTTCCTCCTCCAGATCTCTAATGCGAACTTCCAGGTGAACAACATGCTCACATCTGCCACAGAGGTATTCACCTTGGAACTCCTGCTCCAGTCATGCATACATATGGCAAACTGTGTACTGAAGAAAACCTCCAATCTTGCTATCCATTATCCCAGGTACAAAAAAAAACAGTGAACAATTGTTAAAGTATAAGAAAAGAAGAGTACTTACAGGGGCTTTAACGCCTCTTTTTAACTCCGGTTTAGTAACTTCACTTGATATACAAACCACTTGATTTAGCAAGCCAAAACAGAGCAAGCTCTACAGAGGCCTGAGGGCTAATTTATATCACCTGAGAGCAGTTAACCCCTACCCCTAGTCAGCCTCTCAGAAGGACAGAAGCTAAGAAGGAAAAAAGGGTTTTAAATTGTGTCAGTTTTGCAAACTTCTATTAGCAAGCACTCAATTCATATGTCACATACCGTATCACACACCATATCCCACACAAGAACACAGGAAGTCAATCCAGTTTAGCAGCAAAGTAGATGAGGGGAAGTGGATTAGAACAAATTTAATCCACACGCTGCTTAAATAGTGAGCAGAAGAACAGCTCAGAAATTGACATGCGGTGCAGTTTTATTCCACAGCATGTCAATTGTATTTGCGTAAACGTTGCTTATTTGTTGCAGGTTTTCCCCATTGAATGCAATGCAGAGGTAAATCCCACAACAAATAGCAGTTGTTTTCGCCCGAAATTCCTTGCGGCCACCGGGGCAGATACCAGATACAGCGGCCCGGTACCAAATTATCCACGGACCGGTATTGGTCTGCCGCCCGGTGTTTGGGGATCAGTGCTTTATAAGATTTGTCACTTAAACATCAGACAGCTCAGCACAGAAATTGGTGCTTTTAGGGCACATTAATGGGGCTTATATATAGATATTCTGGTAGTTATTCTTTAAAGGGAAAGTGTCATGATTTTTTTTAATTATTTATTTATGTGTTTTTATTTAGTCAAATATTATATTGATTTTATTTTTTCACACGCAATGTTTTTTTTAATTAACACTTTCTTACTTTACTGGGGGCTGCCATGTTTTAATTCATCTGTTTGTGTCTCTTAACGACACATACACAGATGGAATATGGCAGTTACAGTGCATAGGATACAATGAACGACTCTCGTTCATTGTATCCTCTGCTTTTACTATTTCACTCTGTACTGCGCAGGCGCAGTTCAGAGCGACCCAGCACAGAAGCTGGTTTGTAGGGGGAAAGCCGGCGCCATTATGAAGACTGGCCGCACTGCAGGTAACGTGTGTGTCTTTGTCTCTCTCTCTCACAAAGCCCCCTCCCGCGCATCCCCCCCATGCATCCCCCCCACCTGACGGCCCCCCCACCTCGCCCCCCCCTTGACCTCCTCTCGCGCCCCCCCCATGTGGCCCCCCGCACACCTGCTGTAACCGTATGTGTGTGCATGTGTATTGCAGAGCTGTGTGTGAGTGTGTGTGTAGCAGAGTGGTGTGTGTGTGTGTGTGTGTCAGAGCTGTGTGTGTGTGTAACAGAGGTGTGTGTGTGTGTGTGTGTATGTGTGTGTGTGTGTGTGTGTGTGTGTGTGTGTGTACCTTAGCTGTATGTGTGTGTGTGTGTGTGTGTGTGTAGCAGAGCCATGTGTGTGTAGCAGAACCGTGTGTGTGTGTGTGTGTGTGTGTAGCAGAGCTGTGTTTGTGTGTAGCAGGGCTGTGTATGTATGCATAGCAGGGCTGTGTGTGCGCGCGCAGCAGAGCTGTGTGTGTGTGTAGTGTACGCAGAAGAGCTGTGTTCTATTTTTGTGTAGTGGAGTATGCACGGGCGCCGTTGATCCTTCATAGCCACTTATCAGCTATTTTGTAGAATCAGCGGCGAGCACCCCCCACACCCAAACACACAAATCCCCCCCAAACATGCAACTGCGCCACACATAACTCTCCCCCACACTGTTCTTTTTTACGCAAAGTGTTTTTTAAAAACGCCTGCGTAAAAAACTAACGGCTCGCTTTCCCATTGATATAAATGGGAAGCTTAATCAAGCGATTGACGCTTTTTTGAGGGTTTTTTGCGCATTTTGTGTGTGCTTTTTGGCGCATAATTAGGACTTCCATTGACTATGGGAACATTTGGCGTGTTTTACGTGCAAAGGCATTGACTCGACACCTCTTTATTTACACAACGCGTTTTTTTAAAACGTGTTTGTAAAAATGTGCGTTGTATGTACTAACAGCGCACTTTACCAATTATGTAAATGAAAAGCGTAATAAAGCATTTTTTGATGCGGTTTTTGGCACGTAAAATGTGCCAAAAAACCACGTCAAATACACGCCGTGTGAACCTGTCAATTGAAAAGTCATTCACTTCACTTTCATCATTCTTAGGGTATGTGCACGCGTAGTGTTTTCAGCTGTTTTTCGGGCCGTAAACGTCTTGAAAAATGGCTGAAAAATTGGAAGCAGAACGCGTACAATCATCTGCCCATTGATTTCAATGGGAAATACGGAGTTCTGTTCCAACGGGGCATTTTTTTACGCCTCATTTTCAAAAAACGGCATGTAAAAAGACGCCCGCGAAAAAGAAGTGCATGTCACTTCTTGAGCCGTTTTTGGAGCCGTTTTTCATTGACTCTATAGAAAAACGGGCATAAAAAACGCTGCAAAAAATGTTAATTTGATTAAAAAATGTCTGAAAATCAGGAGCTGTTTTCCCTTGAAAACAGCTCCGTATTTTTAGACTTTTTTTAGTAAGCACGTGAACATACCCTTAGCCTTTTGGTGTGTCCTATAGCGTCTAGCAGCTGCATTGTACAATCATTCCTAAAATGGGAGCCGGACACTGCTTAGCAATTGAAGAAACCTTTTCCTGGCTTGTAGCCAAAAATAGGGAGGGGGTGAGATTCCCTCCCACATTTACAGCAGCTGTGAGTCAGCTTGCTGTACCTTATTCACCTTGCAGTAATTCTGGGAAGTGATCTCTCTCTGGTGGCCAACATAGGAAAACATGTTATTTTTAATTATTTAAGAAAAAAAATAAAGCAAAAAACTTAAAAAATATAATAAAAATAAGTAACTTACTTAAAAAAAAATATTTAATTTGCGACACATTCCCTTTAAGTTTTAAACACAACAATAACGTATACAACTTAGTTAACCCCTTCCCGCTCCTGGACGTACTATTAGGTCATGGTAGCTGTATCGTTCGCGCTCCATGACCTAATAGCACGTCTCGGGAGTAACGGCCGTTTCGGCCGTCCTCCCAACTCATACAGGAGCTGTGACAGCTGCTGTCTCGTACAGGAGCTGTCACAGCTCCTACAGCGGGGACCGATCGCTGTGTCCCCGCTGATTAACCCCTTAAAAGCCGCGTTCTATAGAGATCGCGGCTTTTTAGGGGTTAAGCTGCCATCGCCGGCCTGCTACACGATTGCGGCCGGCGATGGTGACTATGGCAACCGGACACCAAACAATGGCATCCGGCTATGCCATAGACGGAAGCCTAGTGGGTCCTGACAACATCAGGACCCACTATGCTTGCTGTCAGTGAGTAGCTGAAAGTTCTAATACACTGCACTACGCATGTAGTGCAGTGTATTAGAATAGCGATCAGGGCCTCCTGCCCTCAAGTCCCCTAGTGGGACAAAGTAATAAAGTTAAAAAAAAGTTAAAAAAAGATGTGTAAAAATAAGAAAATAAAAGTTTTAAAAGTATTAAAAGTAAAAATCCCCCTTTTTACCTTATCAGTCATTTATTATTAATAAAAATATATAAACAAACAAGTAAACTATACATAATTGTTATCGCCGCGTCCCTAACGGCCTGAATTACAAAATTATTTCGTTATTTATCCCGCACGGTGAACGCCGTAAAAGAAAATAATAATAAACCGTACCACAATCACAATTGTTTGGTCACTTCACCTCCCAAAAAATGGAATAAAAAGAGATAAAAAAGTCGGATGTACCGAAAAATGGTCCTGATCGAAACTACAGTTCGTTACGCAAAAAATAAGTCTTCTCACGGCTTTATTGTTTGAAAAAGAAAAAAGTTCTGGCGCTTAGAATAAGGTAACACAAAAAGTGAATGATTTTTTACAAAACTAATTTTATTGTGCAAACGCCATAAGACATAAAAAAAAACTATAAACATCTGGTATTGCCGTAATCGTATCACCCCGCAGAATAAAGTGAATATGTCATTTATAGCGCACGGTGAATTCTGTAAAAAAAAAAAGAATAAAAAAACAATAGTAGAATTGCCTTTTTTTAGTCACCACACCACCTAAAAATAGAATAAAAACTGATCAAAAAGCTGCATGCACCCCAAGAAAACTACAATGGATTCCTCAAGGGGTCTAGTTTCCAAAATGGGGTCACTTTTGGGGGGTTTGCACTGTTTTGGCACCACAAGACCTCTTCAAACCGGACATGGTGCCTAATAAAAAAGAGGCCTCAAAATCCGCTAGGTGCTCCTTTGCTTCGGAAGCCGGTGCTTCAGTCCATTACTGCACTAGCGCCACATGTGGGATATTTCTCTAAACTGCAGAATCTGGGCAATACGTATTAAGTTGCGTTTCTCTGATAAATCCTTTTGTGTTATAAAAAAAATGGTATAAAGAGGATTTTCTGACCAAAAAAACTACTTTGAGGGGTGTAGTTTCTAAAATGGGGTGTTTGATAGGGGTTTCTAATATATGGGCCCCTCAAAGCAACTTCAGAACTGAACTGTAACCTAAAAAAATAAATAAATTAGGCAATACTTCGCTTCTTACATTATACTGATAATGAGCCGTGCCCACCCCGAGATGACCCCAGTTTTGACCGTTTGTATAAACGGAGACCCCTATTAGACCGTTTCAGTGCCCGGTTTTCCCATAGTGTATTTCTATTGATCAGTCCCTGGTACATTTTAAAGGGAGGGTTCAATTCCGCGAGTACCTGCCGGGTAAGAGGGCAAGGTATGGCGTGAAGATGTATATGCTGTGCGAGAGTGCATCAGGGTATACCTACAGATTTAGGATATATGAAGGAAAGGCCACCCCCAAACCAGACTGCATCCTGGACTATAATAGGTACATGGGAGGGATGGACTTGTCAGATCAAATCCTGAAGCCCTACAGCGCCATGCGGTGTGGTATAAGAAGCTGGCCGGGCACATCATACAGATGGCATTGTACAATGCGTACGTGCTACGTCGATGTGCAGGCCAGACAGGAATTTTCCTGGAATTTCAAGAGGTGATTATCAAGAACCAAATCTTTAGGGACCAAGAAGGGGGGGCACCTAGTATTTCTGGAAGCGGGGCCACACGCATCGTACCAGGGCGGCAACACTTTCCAGGAGAAGTTCCCCAAACTGGCAAGAAGGGAAAAAGTCAAAAGAGGTGCAAAGTCTGCTATAAGAGGGCGATAAGGGATGACACAATATATCAATGTGACACGTGTCCCGAATAACCAGAGCTCTGTATGAAAGAGTGTTTTAAAATTTATCATACATCCCTTGGTTTATAATTTACCCCAATTTTACTTACCCTCATGCACTCCACACAGCTTATCCCCCCTCGTCTTTCCCCTCTGGGCCCTGCTGTGAGCCCAGGCAGCTGATAACAGCCACATGTAGAGTATTGCCATACCCGGGAGAACCCACATTACAGTTTATGGGGTGTAGGTCTCCGGTCAAAATGCTCACTACACCTCTAGATGAATGCCTTAAGGGTGTAGTTTTTAAAACGGGGTCACTTCTTGCGGGTTTCAACTGTACTGGTACCTCAGGTGCTTCTGCATACATGACTTCGCACTAGAAAATCCCCAGTAGGCCAAATGGTGGTCCTTTCCTTCTGAGCCCTCCCATGGGCCCAAACGGCAGTTTATCACCACAAATGGGGTATTGCGGCACTCAGAACAAATTGCGCAACAGAATGGGGTATTTTGTTTCTTGTGAAAATAAGAAATTTTCAGCCAAAACTACATATGATTTAAAAAAAATAATTTTGTTTTCATTCCCAGCCCAATTCAAATAAGTTCTGTGAAGAAACTATGGGGTCTAAATGGTCACATTACCCATAAATGAATTCCTTGAGGGGTGTAGTTTCCAAAATGGGGTCACTTCTGGTGGGTTTCCATTGCTTTGTTACCTCTGGGGCTCTGCAAATATGACATGTCACCCGAAAACCAAACCAGCAAAATCTGTACTCCAAAGAACACACAGCGCTACTTCCCTTCTGAGGCTTCCCATGGGCCCAAACAGCAGTTTATCGCCACAAATAGGGTATTGCTGCACTCAGGAGAAATTGGGCAACAAAATGGAGTATTTTGTTCCCTGTGAAAATAAGAAATTTTTATAAAAAATTACATCTTCTTGGAAAAAATGAATTTTTTTTAATGTCACAGCCCAATTGAAATAGGTGCTGTTAAAAAACTGTGTGGTGAAAATGCTAACAACAACCATAAATGAATTCCTCGAGGGGTGTAGTTTCCAAAATGGGGTCACTTCTGGTGGAGTTCCATTGCTTTGATACCTCTGAGGCTCTGCAAATGCGACGTGGTACCCGAAAAACAATCCAGCAAAATCTACACTCCAACAAACACATAGCGCTCCTTTCCTTCTGAGCCCTCCCATGAGCCCAAACGGCAGTTTATCACCACAAATGGGGTATTGCCACACTAAGGACAAATTGGGCAACAAAATGGGGTATTTTGTTTCCTGTGAAAATAAGAAATTTTGATCACAAATGACATTTTATTGGAAAAAATGACATTTTTTTCATTTCACAGCCCAATTCAAATACGGGCTGTGAACAAACTGTGCGGTCAAAATGGTAACAACAACCATAAATGAATTCCTTGAGGGGTGTAGTTTCCAAAATGGGGTCACTATTGGGGTATTCCTACTGTTTTGGCACCTCAACACCTCTTCAAACCTGGCATGCTGCCTAAATTATATTCTAATATAAAAGAGGACTCAAAATGCACTAGGTGCTTCTTTGCTTCTAGGGCTTGTGTTTTATTCCACGAGCGCAGTAGAGCCACATGTGGGACATTTCTAAAAACTGCAGAATCTGGACAATACATATTTAGTAGTGTTTCTCTGGTAAAACCTTCTGTGTTACAGAAAAAAAATGAATAAAATTGAAATTCAGCAATAAAAATGACATTTGCAAATTTCACCTCCACTTTGCTTTAATTCCTGTGAAATGCCTGAAGGGTTAAAAAACTTTCTAAATGCTGTTTTGAATACTTTGAGGGGTCTAGTTTTTAAAATGGGGTGTTTTATCAGGGTTTCTAATACATAGGCCCCTCAAAGCCACTTCAGAACACAAGAGGTACCTTAAAAAAAAGACTTTTGACATTTTCTTAAAAATCTGAGAAATTGCTGTTTATGTTCTAAGCCTTGTAACGTCCAAGAAAAATAAAAGAATGTTCAAAAAATGATGCCAATCTAAAGTAGACTTATGGGAAATGTGAACTAGTAACTATTTTGGGTGGTATAACCGTCTGTTTTACAAGCAGATGCATTTAAATTCTGAAAAATGCTATTTTTTAAAAATTTTCTCTAAATTTTGCAATTTTTCACCAATAAACACTGAATATATCGACCAAATTTTACCACGAACATGAAGCCCAATGTGTCACAAGAAAACAATCTCAGAATCGCTTGGGTAGGTTTAAGCATTCTGACGTTATTACCACATAAAGTGAAATATGTCAGATTTGAAA
The DNA here is from genome assembly GCF_050947455.1 of Rhinoderma darwinii. Classification (NCBI taxonomy): domain Eukaryota; kingdom Metazoa; phylum Chordata; class Amphibia; order Anura; family Rhinodermatidae; genus Rhinoderma; species Rhinoderma darwinii. The sequence goes on along the minus strand of NC_134687.1, from coordinate 257,711,213 downwards.
AATGGGCTCTGAGCCTTAAGGCCAAAACTAGGCTGCGTCCTTAAGGGGTTAAAATCTAACGATGTATGCTTAGCTAAAAATATGAGTAAACCTTTTTTTAAATTCTACTGGCTTCCAAGCTTATTAGGTTAAAAATATTGCAAACATAACTGTTTAATGGAAGAAGTGGCTCATTTAATTACTGCTTAACCCCTTAGTGACCAGCCCATTTTAGGCCCTAATGACCAAACTATTTTATTCGTTTTTCTATAGTCGCATTCGTTCGCGGCGTTGGAGCAGGAGCTCAGCTGTCATTAGACAGCTGAGCCCCGGCTCCAGCCTGCACGGGAGACCCGTGCAGGACTAAGACTAGGCGAACGTGAAAAGGCGTCAGCCTAGCCTAAGGCCCCTTAGTGACCAACGTAAAAAGGCGTATTGGTGGTCACTAAGGGGTTAACATCAGTTTTCCTTAAAGATTTTAACATCTTGAAATACCTCTTTACTATATCTACCTATCTGCTAATGAATAGGACACTGGAGAGCTTTTTGTATTGACTGTGAATAGATGTGTACTGAGTATTTGAATTACGCCTTTTTAATTAAAACAAATTAACATTTACATAACATCATAGAACGTTTTCTTTTCATGTTTTTCTGTAAAATGTTTCATATGTGCCACCACTCAAAAGGTAAAATAACCCTATACCACATATTCTGTACACTGTAGATTTATAATGCATGACTGGCAATACTTCCTGGGTACATTACTTTCAACTGTTTCTTATATAAAGCCTTCACACTCTCCATTCCTTTAGATTTAAGGATACTCTCCTTTCCTGATTTCCCGCCTATATCTCTGACTGCACTTTCAGTGTCTGTACTTCCTCTCCACATACTCTCTGTGTTGGGGTGCCCAAGGTTCAATGTTTACCCCCTTCTGTTTTCTCTGTACACAATTCCAGCTGGGCAGACTATGAGTAGGCTTGGTTTCTAGTACCATCTTTATGCTCATGGCACCAAAATAGTACATCTTCCTAGGATATTTCTACTTTTCTTCTTAAAAACTACTAGTGGGCAGGGCCGTACTGACCATCTGTCATTTTTGGCAAATGCCAGAGGGGTCAGTACATTAGTGGGCCGTCGGCAGCCACAGTGCTTATTGTTTAATGGGAGCACTATCTACAGGGGGCTGTATAACACTATCTTCAATGGGGGTTGTTTGGCACTATCTATAGTGCACTATCTGAAAGGTGCTGTGTGGCATAAACTACAAGGGGTCTGTGTGGCACGATCTACAAGGGGGCTGTGTGGTATGATCTACAAGGGGGCTGTGTGGCACAATCACAAGGGGGCTGTGTGGCACGATCTACAAGGGAGCTCTGTGGCACCATCTACAAGGGGGTTGTGTGGCACCATCTACTAGGGGGCTGTGTGACATGATCTACAAGGAGGCTGTGTGGCACTACAGAGGGCTGTGGCACTATCTACAGAGGGTGTGGCACTAAATATAGGGGGCTGTGTGTGGCATGATCTACAGGGGGAGGTTGTAGCAGCACTATCCACAGTGGGGAGTGTGACATTATTAACAGAGTTGATCTCACAGGTAGAACAATTATCAAGTATATAATATATACGTAATTCAATATACGCCCGGAGAATAACCCAGATACCCAGTGCTTAGTGCTTAGTGTATCGTGCAGATTCTGCAAAACTATGGGCTACAATATTATTAATGTTTTCAGTAAAAAAACACATCAACCAATCAGATAATCACAACAGTAGTATACATACGTCACTTTTACATAAAGTAAGGCTTTTTACTTCTTAGCTACAGAATATCTTATGATGTTATCTATATACTGTCCTACATATGTAATGGCTCTTTCTCAGCTACAATCTTAGAAAATACATAACTATTTTTTATCTGTAATCTCTCAGCATGTCAAACACATCCTGTGGTGGAAAGAATCTGTTCCCCTTTTCAAACAGCTTCTTTCAAACAGTACATGAGACTTACCTTTAAACAATGAGGACTGTATTCTTAATTGATGAAAAACAGTTATTTTGATACATTAATAAAGAGGTATGCACTTCAAATACATTAATCTCAAATTTCCCCTCTTTTTGCCAAAATACTGTATTCACCTATTTTGTCCCAATTGGACCCCATACTCCTATTCATGCTGGGATCTTCCTACCCCTCCCTTCACTAGTATAGTAGCCATTAGATTGGGGAATCTACTTATCATGAGTTACAGTGGATACTGTCGTATGGCATGGATTAACACGGGTAGCGGTGTAAACTGGGGACTTACCTTGAGACACTTTCCCACAGATCAGCTGCGAATCATTTATCTAAAGAACAAATGAAGTATTTGTCGGCCACACATGAGCCTATCCCTTCCTAACCCCTTCTTACTTTACATAAATAAGTTGAAACAAACTAGAGAGGTGTCTTAATTTACAGAAGATATATCAATTGAAACCAGTGAGAAGTATAAGGATAATTAAAATGACAAGCATAGGGTGAAAAATCCAGTTGAAAACTCCTTTTGCCATTTGGGGGGCCATCCCTTGAAGACATCATACCATTGATGTTGGGCATCAGCAGGGCCACACCCGCCATGAGGTGAGGTGAGCCTGCCGCCTAAGGCGGAAAAACTGAACTAAAAATTGGGGGCAGCATCTTGTGCATACAGGGCCAGGGGGGGGAACGTGGGGAGGGCAGGGGAGCGCACTTTACCTAGCAGACGTGCAGCACGACAGGCGCACGTCTGCTAGTACATTCCTCCTCTCTGATGCTGCAGGCGCCGCCAGAGCGGAGCATAGAGAAGCTGGAGGTATGTGGGAGGAACAGTCGAACGCTATCATCTATCTATCTATCTATATATATATCTATCTATCTATCTAAGAAATTAATCCAGCAGCACTCCGATAATCAAGGTGATAAAAAGTGGTTTATTGTGCCAACATGGCAAGTGCAACGTTTCCGTCCCACCTTGGGACCTTTTTCAATCATAGTGATACATGCAAATTCAGTGGTTTATATAGTGTGTATCCAATATACATAATAAATCTCATTAAAATAATGAGGCTGACATATACATCTCAAAATAACGTGAAGAAAACAATAGAAGAGTATCAGGGTAAAATAAATTGATACATACTGTGAACTCGTAAATAAATTCTAAAAACAACATATAACATACATGGTTTAAGCAAGAAAATAATATAATTACATAGATTACAATATTCAGCAGCTGAATAAAGATTTGAGACTGCACGACCACTAGCCAATCGGAAAGCAAGCATTCGATTGTTGTGTGACGTATGGGACCTGTCACCCACAATCAGCGTCTGTCCAACTCCAATGCGCACGCGTCGGATCAGTCCAGACCGGAAATGACGTACCGCTCTTGGCGCCAGGATACTTATCACTGGTAAACAAAACTTCTGCAGGAAGTGAATTAGAAGACAGCGTAGCACATGATGTCCGTGATCAGCACAGAAAGGTAAATATACCAAAGATTTACAGACGCACGAAGCGGGCAATATAAAAGTACACAGATAAAACTTCAATATCATTATAAAGGTTATTCATTTGTATTATATATTACCACTTAGGTATAAAGTATAGGGTCCACACGAGGGAGGAGGGTCCCTGATCACTTTACGTGTTCAACGGTAGCCCCAAACCAGGTTCGTGGAAAAAAACGCATAGCACTTTCGTGTATGCGGTCCAACACACATAACCATTTACTCGTGTATCGGACCCAAAGTACGTTCATATTGAAAAAAAAAAGAAGAATGTACCTTTAATATAACCCTACTATAGGTCAAAAAAGAATAATAGTATGATATCAAATATACTGATCACTGGACATGATGAGCCAAATGTCTGTTCATAATTGATCTATATTTTATTCCCATATATAAGTCACATTGATACTTTTGATGTTATATCAATATGTATGGTCTGGAGTGGTCCTGCAGTCCCATGATAATCTACAATAAAAAAAGATATTGTTAAAAATTGTATCAAAAAGACATGTATCACAAAAACTGTATAATGGAGGAGAACAAAGCCAGAGGTTAAGATGTGACTGAGGGCAAAATAATCGTGCGATAGCTCTAGCAACATTAAATTCGACATTTAGACCATTAGGTCGCAAAGAATTCAATAAAAAAAAACAATTTTCATTCACATTTGTGTAGCAACATGCGCATATCGCTACCCCTACAAGATATTGGGATATGGTCAAGGATCATAAATCTTAGATCCTTTTCCGTATGCCCAAGCTCTGTGAAGTGTTTTTCTACGGGTAAATCATACTTCTTTTTTCTGATTGAGTATCGATGGTTATTTAATCTAGTTTTAAAATCACAAGTGGTTTCACCCACATATAACAACTGGCAGGGGCACCATAGTACATAGATTACCCAATCAGTGTCACAGGTTACATGATGTTTAATCTTATATGTTTTGTGTGTCACAGGATGTTCAAATAAATTGCCCCTATGCATAAGATTGCAATTAATACATCTATGGCATGGAAAATTGCCTGGTTTTAAAGATCTAAACAGAGCTTGTTTACCCTTGAGCGGAATCTCACCCACCCTAGTTTTCACCAGTTTATCCCGTAGGTTACTAGATCTTCGGTAAGACATAAGAGGTGGCTTATTCAATTCAGAAATGTGATTATAACTATTTTTTATTATAGGCCAATGTCTGTTCAATATTTTTGAGATATTACCACTTAAGGCATTGTACGTAGATATAAATGGTATCCGTTTACTTTTAATATGCTTAGATGTACTCAATAATGATTCCCTAGAAATTTTATTAATTTTCATTTTGTGAGCATACAGTAGATGTTTAGGGTACCCTCTTTGGGTGAAGTTGGAGATCATGAGGTCTAGAGATGTGTCTAAATCGGTCGGGTCATCCACGATCCGTTTTGCTCTCATCATTTGACTCAATGGTAGTGACCGTATCATGTTTTTAGGGTGGCAACTCTCAAACTGTAAAACGGTATTACGATCTGTATCTTTCGTATGTAATCCAGTAGTCAGAACATTATCTTTTAACATAACATTAACATCAAGAAACTGGACCTTCTCACTTGAATAAGTCATGGTAAATTGAATATTTTGATCGATCTGGTTAAGGAACTGATGGAATAACTCCAAAGAGGTCACAGTGTCTGTCCAGATGAGGAAGATGTCGTCTATGTATCTCCACCACCCCAAAACATGAGTGAAGTGGTGGGACACATAGACGCACATCTCCTCTATCATGTCCATAAATATGTTGGCATAAGTTGGGCCCATATTCGACCCCATGGCCGTACCTTTTAGTTGAATATAAAATTTCTCATCAAACATAAAGTAGTTGGAGGTCAGAATGAGCTCCAATAGAGTGATTATAAATTCCCTACATGAAACCTCATACTCCGAATTATTAAGTTTACGTCTCACTGCCTCAATACCTCTGTCATGTCCTATGGACGTATAAAGGGAAACAACATAAAAAAAAAGTGCCCCTGATGGAGGTTTTAGCTGTATTAATTTATGCAGAAAATCTGAAGTGTCCCTAATATAAGATTTAGTTCCTGTCGCAAAGTGTCTTAGTGCCCTATCTACAAAAATAGAGATGTTACTCAATAAAGATCCTCTGGCGGATAAAATCGGGCGACCTGGCGGATTCACCAGTCCCTTGTGGATTTTAGTAAGTAAATAAAGGCAAGTAGTATTTGGATGGTCAATAACTAGAGTAATGCAGTAATGCAGAGTCAATAATGCCCTCATCAAATGCTTGTGTCAAGAAGTTTTCTATTTTTTTCTCTATATCACCTCTAGGGTCATGATTTAACACTCTATAAACATCTGTATCACTCAGTTGTCTGTATGCTTCAGACATATATGTTTTGGTATCCATAACCACGACCGCACCCCCTTTGTCAGCGGGTTTGATGGTGAGGTCATGGTTATGAATCAACTTATCCATAGCTGCCATTTCTACAGTAGTAATGTTAGGGTGATTAAGGCTATCATTATTCCGTACACGTAACTCAGACAGATCCTTTTTGACTAATTCAATATACGTATCAATGGAATTTGACATAACTGGCGACTGAAAACTACTTTTGTTTAATAGACCGAAATTCTTTAAACAAATATTCTTGGATCAATGATTGGAACTTGATCTATAGAATTTTATCAGATCAGTTAAACTTAAAGTGTGGTTCGATTCTCAACCTTGTGAAAATGTAGTAGAGGTTGAGGCCAAGAATATTTGTTTAAAGAATTTCGGTCTATTTAACAAAAGTAGTTTCCAGCCGCCAGTTATGTCAAATTCCATTAATACGTATATTGAATTAGTAAAAAAGGATCTGTCTGAGTTACGTGTATGGAATAATGATAGCCTTAATCACCCTAACATTACTACTGTAGAAATGGCAGCTATGGATGAGTTGATCCATAACCATGACCTCACCATCAAACCCGCTGACAAAGATTTTCAATGCCATAGATGTATTAATTGCAATCTTATGCATAGGGGCAATTTATTTGAACATCCTGTGACACACAAAACATATAAGATTAAACATCATGTAACCTGTGACACTGATTGGGTAATCTATGTACTATGGTGCCCCTGCCAATTGTTATATGTGGGTGAAACCACTTGTGATTTTAAAACTAGATTGAATAACCATTGATACTCAATCAGAAAAAAGAAGTATGATTTACCCGTAGCAAAACACTTCACAGAGCTCGGTCATACGGAAAAGGATCTAAGATTTATGATCCTTGACCATATCCCAATATCTTGTAGGGGTAGCGATAGGCACATGTTGCTACACAAATGTGAATTAAAATGGATTTTTTTTATTGAATTCTTTGCGACCTAATGGTCTAAATATCTAATTTAATGTTGCTAGAGCTATCTCACGATGATTTTGCCCTCAGTCACATCCTAACCTCTGGCTTTGTTCTCCTCCAGTATACAGTTTTTGTGATACATGTCTTTTTGATACAATTTTTAACAATATCTTTTTTATTGTAGATTATCATGGGACTGCAGGACCACTCCAGACCATACATATTGATATAACATCAAAAGTATCAATGTGACTTATATATGTGAATAAAATATAGATCAATTATGAACAGACATTTGGCTCATCATGTCCAGTGATCAGTATATTTGATATCATACTATTATTCTTTTTTGACCTATAGTAGGGTTATATTAAAGGTACATTCTTCTTTTTTGTTTTAATATGAGCGTACTTTGGGTCCGATACACGAGTAAATGGTTATGTGTGTTGGACCGCATACACGAAAGTGATATGCGTTTTTTTCCACGAACCTGGTTTGGGGCTACCGTTGAACACATAAAGTGATCAGGGACCCTCCTCCCTCGTGTGGACCCTATACTTTATACCTAAGTGGTAATATATAATACAAATGAATAACCTTTATAATGATATTGAAGTTTTATCTGTGTACTTTTATATTGCCCGCTTCGTGCGTCTGTAAATCTTTGGTATATTTACCTTTCTGTGCTGATCACGGACATCATGTGCTACGCTGTCTTCTAATTCACTTCCTGCAGAAGTTTTGTTTAGCAGCGATCGGTATCCTGGCGACAAGAGCGGTACGTCATTTCCGGTCTGGACTGATCCGACGCATGCGCATTGGAGTTGGACAGACGCTAATTGTGGGTGACAGGTCCCATACGTCACACAACAATCGAATGCTTGCTTTCCGATTGGCTATTGGTCGTGCAGTCTCAAATCTTTATTCAGCTGCTGAATATTGTAATCTATGTAATTATATTATTTTCTCTCTTAAATCATGTATGTTATATGTTGTTTTAAGAATTTATTCATGAGTTCACAGTATGTATCAATTTATTTTACCCTGATACTCTTCTATTGTTTTCTTCACGTTATTTTGAGATGTATATGTCAGCCTCATTATTTTAATGAGATTGATTATGTATATTGGATACACACAATATAAACCACTGAATTTGCATGTATCACTATGCTTGAAAAAGGTCCCAAGGTGGGACGGAAACGTTGCACTTGCCATGTTGGCACAATAAACCACTTTTTTTCACCTTGATTATCGGAGTGCTGCTGGATTTATTTCTGGGATATCTATATGGTCTTTGGATCAGGACTATCTGCTGGCACCCTTTCATTGCTGAACTACTTTTGCTTGGAAACCGAGTGCTGCTGTCTCTCTCTGCTGGTATCTATCTATCTATCTATCTATCTATCTATCTATCTATCTATCTATCTATCTATCTATCTATCTATCTATCTATCTATCTATCTATGGATGTAGCCGCCTTTAACTTGATTCTGATAACTTGCTGCAGCGTGATATCACACAACAAAAGCCATTGAAAAGAAATTGAAAAAGTCAAGATAAAAGATCTAGCCATTGTTTATTTAATGCGTGAAAAGTCAAGGTAAAGAGTAAGATGGCTACATCTGTATCTATCTATCTATCTATCTATCTATCTATCTATCTATCTATCTATCTATATATCTATCTATCTATCTATCAATCATCTCATATATATCCAGGGCCGGCCTTCAGGGGTGTGCGACCTGTGCCTTTGCACAGGGCGCATCACTCCAGCAGGTGGAAGGGGGCGCTGCGCTGGCTCCCTTCCCCTGCTTGTTTCAGAAGCGCCCAGTGACTCAGCAGTCACATTTCCGCCCGGCCGCTTCTTTACTCCGTGTTGTCGCTACCGCTGTAGCAGCTATAGCGGCTGCTAGCGGCGACACCGGGCAAGAGGCCGCCCGCACCGGGCCCCCCCATGGGAGGCGGCGCCGCTAGCAGCTGCTGTGGCTGCTACAGCGGTAGCGATGGAACTATAGCAGAGCAGGGAGGTATCTCCCTGCTCTGCTATCTACTAGCGCCACTGTAGCTCCCTGAAGGAGCAGAATCCCCGTGTAGTCGGGGATTCCACTCCTGGAGCGCTCCGCTTCATTTCTCTGTCCATATATGGATAGTGACATCAGGGGAAACTCCTGAAGCAGAATCCCTGACCAGGGATTCCACTCCAGGAGAAGCCAATGACGTCACTGCCCATAAATGGACACAGACGACAGGTGCTTTTCCTGGAGTGGAATCCCCGGTCACAGCATTGGCAATGCAGTGGTTGGGGATTCCACTTCAGGAGTTGCCCCTAAAGTAACTGTTTATATATGGACAGAAACATCAAACGGAGCGCTCCTGGAGCGGAATACACGGCCACACGGGGATTCCGCTCCTTCAGAGAGCTACAGTGGTGCTATCTACAGGAAGGAATGGGGTGCTATCTACAAGTGGGCTGTGTGGCACTACCTACAAGGGGGCTGTGGGGCACTACCTACAAGGGGGCTGTGGGCTGTATGCCACTACCAACAAGGGGGCTGTGAGGTGTGTGGCACTAACAACTAGGGGGGCTGTGGGCTGTGTGGCACTACCTACAAGGGGGCTGTGTGGCACTACCTACAAGGGGGCTGTGTGGTACTAGCTACAAGGGGGCTGTGAGCTGTGTGGCACTACCAACAAGGGGCTGTGGGCTGTGTGGCATTACCTACAAGGGGGCTGTGTGGCACTACCTACAAGGGGCCTGTGGGCTGTATGGCACTACCAACAAGGGGGCTGTGAGCTGTGTGGCACTACCAACAAGGGGGCTGTGGGCTGTGTGGCACAACCTACAAGGGGGCCGTGTGGCACTTTCTACATGGGGCTGTAAGGCACTATCTACAAGGGGGCTGTGTGGCACTATCTACAAGGGGGCTGTGTGGCACTATCTACAAGGAGGCTGTGTGGCACTTTCTATAAGGGGGCTGTGTGGCACTATCTACAAGAGGGCTGTGTGGCACTATCTACAAGGGGGCTGTGTGGCGCTATCTACAAGGGGGCTGTGTGGCGCTATCTACAAGGGGGCTGTGAGGCGCTATCTACAAGGGGGCTGTGTGGCACTACATACAAGGGGCTGTTTGGCACTACCTACAAGGGGCTGTGTGGCACTATCTACAGGGGGAATCTGTGAGTGGTGGGCTGATGGCCATTTTACTGAGATTGTTGGGCTGATGGTCATTTTACTGAGAGTGGCGTGCTGATGGTCATTTTACAGTGAGTGGGGGGCTGATGGTCATTTTACTGTGAGTGGCAGGCTGATGGTCATTTTACAGTGAATGGCAGGCTGATGGTCATTTTACAGTGAGTGGGGGGCTGATGGTCATTTTACTGAGAGTGGGGGGCTGATGGTCATATTACTGAGAGTGGGGGCTTATGGTCATTTTACTGTGAGTGGGGGGCTCATGGTCTTCAAGTGGTTTCCACCTCTGACCTCTAATTAACATTAATAGGAGGCAGAAAATACATGCGGCGCTCATTTGGAGCTGTTTTGCCTGCGTCTTTTGCATTAGCTTCAACGGCTTAAGAGAAAACGCAAAAATATAGTCAAACAACGCTATCAATACAAAATCTGCTTAGAAAATTCCTGAATTAATTTTGAGACCGATTTTTTTTGCCTTACGAAAAGCGCTGTGTGAACATACCATAGTGCTTGTTTTTAGCCGTTTTCTGTCTTTCTCAAAAAAATGTTGGTATGGGTTTCCTGAGGAAATTTTATTTTTCCAGTGCTGCATCGAGTCCGAAAAGGTTGGGAAACTCTGTATTAGGCTACAGGATCACGTTGGCCTACGCAAGGATCCCGTCGTGGAGCAGCTCAGTTCGTCGTGGGAACGGGGCCTAGGCGAGTACAATTTTTGTTTTTGTTTGGGGGCACTGTCTACAAGGGGGAGGTAGGGGGGCTGAATGGCACGATCTACAAGGAGGAGGTGGAGGATTGTGGCACTGTCTACAGGGAGGCTGTATGGCAAAATCTACAGGGGGCACTATACTGTGTGGGGGCCACTAAGCGGACATTATACTGTGTAGGGGTACTACAGGGGGCATAATACTGTGGGCGCAATTAGAGGACAAAACACTGTGTCCTTGAACGGGTTCTAATATATTGACACAGGGAGATGTGCTGCCGACAACTATAATAGTTTAGGCATATAAAACAAACATTTGCTCGTTCATCAGCTGATCGTTCCCCTGTTTACACAGGGAAATGAGTTTGTCCGATAATTGGCTGGTGTAAAAGGGCCTTAGGTCTTAAACTTAAAAGGGTTGCCTCTTCAGAGACAACAACTTTCACAATGCATCTCTAGTATCTATCCTTACCTCACCACTCACATTGCTAAAACACTTATCCAAGCCCTGATCATTTCTCATCTGGAGTACTGTAACTGACTTTTAACTGGCTTTCCACATAATTAGCACCGCTTCAATCCATCATGAATCAAACAGCCAGGTTGATTCCTCTGTCTAGTGGTTATACTAACGCTTCTGCTCTTTGTCGCTGATTACACTGGATAGCTGTTTCTTGGCAAATCTAATTAAAAACACTCTACCTAGTCTACAAAGCTAAGCACCATCATACATCCACTCTCCCAATTCTGTTTACCCACACATGGGTGCTCTTTGCTCATCCAATAACCTAGGACTCTCATCCTCCCTTCTAACATACTCTCGCTCTCATCTTCAGGACTTCTCAATTGCGGCACCCATTCTGTAGAACTTACTGCCTGATCCATTAAACTTGCTCCAGACATTTCTAGTTTTAAGCGTGCTTTGAAAAATCACATAACCATAGTCCATTCAGCAGCATCAGCGTTTGCAGGTAAGTAGCTACATCGACTTACCTGCAAACGCCGATGCTGCTGCAGAATCAAATGTAGCCTCTGGTGCCGATGGTTCCTCGCTTGTCCGACACGATGCAGGACCTGGGGAAGTGACGTCACAGCGTGATCTCTCGAGAACACGCTGTGTGTCTGTGCACTGCCAGAAGCTGGGCGTTGTGAAGAGAAGTGGATGATGCCGAATCATCAGCATCATACACTTCTAGTCCCAATGCCCAGCTAGTAAAAGAAGTAAAAACGCCCAGATGTTACACACACAATACACGCCCACTTGTACATAACTTTAAACACGCCCAGTTGTACTTTAGAAAGCCTCATTTGCATAAATATAAAAATGGTCATAACTTGGCCAAAAATGCTCGTTTAAAAAAAAACCAAAACGTTACTCTTATTTACATTGCAGCGCCGATCTGCTGCAATAGGAGATAGGGGTTGCAAAATCTGGTGACAGAGCCTCTTTAACTACTCTAAAACGGAAGTCTTAAACGTGTCCCTCAGTCTTGATTCGGTTGAACACCTAAAACAAAACTTCCCATATAAATGGCAACAGGAATCCTTGAAGTATTTGGGGATCCACATTTCACTGGATTTGAAGGCGTTGTTCTGTCTGAACTACATCTCTCTATTGCATCTTACTTTGAGAGATTTAGAGCAGTATTCCTCTCTTCGCCTTTCCTGGTTTGGCCGGATCAATGCTGTGAAAATTGACATTTTGCCTAGATTTCTACATGTATTTCAAATGGTGCCAATTTTGGCCACTCAATCCTATTTCCATCCATTGCATAGAGCCATAAATAAATTTATTTGGGGCTCTAAGAAACCAACGGATAAGCATGACGGTGCTCTGCAAACCTAAATCGAAAGGAGGGGTGGGGTTACCGGATTTGAAAAAATATCATTCTGCAGCTCTTCTAATGAGAATTGCTGATTGGTTTAGATCATTCAATCACAGACAATGGGTTCGACAGGAATTTGAAATTTCACCTTTGCGCCTAACATCTCTTCCGTGGATTGCCAAACAGCATAGAAATACACTCATTGTGCTGGGGCCTGCAATCCTGCCTTCTACCTCTCCCAGAGATATGGCTGTTCATCCTTCCTCTCATATTGGTGTTACTGCTGTCCTAGGGGATGATTTACAGGTCCTGAGACGACAGCTATCAGCATTGCCCACTAAACAGGACATGGAGCGTTATGTAAACCGCCTGGAGACGACATATAAATCGGAAATACAATCTCTTACTACCAATTTATCTCAATTGTCCGATCAAGTACAGCGGATGGAAAGCGATGTATCCAGTATTACACAGCAACAAGTGTCTCATGCCGACCGATTAGATCAGCACTCTCAGCAGATCCACACATTATTTAATCTTGCTGAGGATCATGAGAATCGGAATCGCCGTAATAATATTCGGCTGCGGGGCATTTCTGAGGATATCTCTACGGGTCAACTTATTCCTGCTTTACAGTCTCTGTTTAATTCTCTACTTGGGTGCCCTGCTGATGATCCCTTGGAGCTGGATAGAGCACACAGGACTCTAGGTCCGCGCAACCCGGATCCTGATAGGCCTAGAGATGTGCTATGCCGTGTTCATTTTTTTTCTCTTAAGGAGCAGATCATGAGGAAGGCCCGAGATAAAGGCGAGGTTTTATTACAGGGAGTCAAGATCCAGCTGCTGTCTGATTTGTCCAGGATGACTCTGGACAAACGCTGGGTGCTACGTCCTTTACTGGACGTCTTGAGAGAACATGAGATCTCCTATTCCTGGGGTCACCCCTTTCAGTTGCAGGTTCGCAGGAACGGGGCACTGCTGAGTGTTCGGGACCCGGGGGACGTTCCAGATTTCTGTGATGCTCTCCGTTTGCCTAGAGTCTCTCTCCCGGATTGGCCTTTTGTTCCCATCCCGCCGCCACGTCCACGGTCACGCAGGCGAGGTCGTTCTCCTGCTTCTCCTATGAGGCGTCATGATGGGCGTCTTGCGGAGCCGATGTGATGCCCTTTTAATGTCTCTTAATTGCAGCCTGCTGTCGGAGTTTAATTACAATGGTTATTGCATTTATCAGCTGAAGCAATTATATTCGGAGTTACATATGGTCATTACTGAGTGGGTCTGCATTATGTTTCACAGGTGATTGCTGTTAGAGACCTGGTGGTCACTAATAGCGGTCGATTGCCGTTAATATGCCACAATTGTGAATGTATTTTTTCTTATTATTTTTCTTTATTGCTAACCTGTTTGTACATTTATGCTGACAAAGAATGTATTCAGGGGTGTTCGCTGCCGGGGTTTCTTTAAGGCCCTACTAACAATGTAACTCCTTATTTAATTATTTAATTATTTTTGGGTAACGCACTAAGTGCCTTGGTTTTCCTTTTGTGTTATATCGTTATTTGCTATATAAAATTTGCTGGGTTGGGGGGTGCGGGGCGCTGGCTAGACCTTGTCCTGACACTCCTCCTCTTAGGGTTTCACTGGTTATATCCGGTGTATATTGGATTGTTTCTCCTTGATTAGATCAGGGAGTGGGTGCTTGTTTCACCCGCTTGTTTGTCCTTGTTGTCGTGTCTCCCTTCCTTGTCTGTCTTGTCCTTCTCTTCATTGTTGTAGCACATTTCTTGATTTGCTAGACATACGTGCGTTGGAAATGGCGCAGCTGAAAGTCTGTACCTTTAATGCTAGAGGGCTTAATGTCCCGGAAAAACGGTCGCAGATATTGTTTAACATGCACAAAGAACGTGTAAATATCCTGTTTTTACAGGAGACTCATTTTCAGGTGGGCCACACTCCACAGTTTACAAATCGCTATTATCCAGTATGGTTCCACAGTGCCAACCCGGAATCCAAGTCCAAGGGCGCTAGTATTTGTATACACAAGTCACTCTCTCATAAACTGGTAGACGTTCTGGTTGACCCGGGTGGTCGGTATGTGTTTCTTAAACTATCCATTCGGAATAAGCTGTTCACCTTGGCTAATATGTACCTCCCCAATCAGGATCAGGCGCGAGTATGTTGTGGGTATTTGCGGAAATTGGAAGAGTTCACGGAGGGAGTTTTGATTGTGGGCGGTGATTTTAACCTGACGTTCGATTCTAGGCTTGACACCTCCTCGGGCAGGTCTGCGGTACCAAAGTCCCACTTGGGAGCCTTGAAAACTGTGATGCATTCCATGCAATTGATTGACGTGTGGAGGATTCTACATCCTCAGGTAAGGGAATACACTTACTTCTCCCCGCTACACAATATGTATAGTAGACTGGATGCCTTTCTTATTAGCCACCATTTGCTTACCTGGCATCCTATTTCTGAGGTGGGCCCTATGGTTTGGTCGGATCATGCCCCTGTATTTCTGACACTTACGTTTCCTAGCTCAGTACCCAATTTCCAATCTTGGAAACTTAACGATAATTTATTGGGTGACTCAGTGTGTGTGTCAGCCCTTAAAGGGAATGTGTTGCCAGCAAAACATGTTTGTTTTTTTTTTAATTAAACAGTTAGTGTATAGGTGATTAAACATTGTTCTAATTTTTTTTTTTTTCACGAGTCAGGAAATATTATAAATTGGATTCAATTTATAATATTTCCCAGCACTGGTCACTAGATGGAGCCATTCCCAAAATTGCAGCATTGCATGTGGTAAAGCAACCACATTGCTTTATGCTGCAAAATTGGGTAAAAATCCCTCGCTCTAGTTACATAGTTACATAGTTAGTACGGCTGAAAAAAGACACATGTCCATCAAGTTCAACCAAGGGACGGGAAAAGGGAAGGAAAAATTTCTACACATAGGAGCTAATATTTTTTTGTTCTAGGAAATTATCTAACCCTTTTTTAAAGCCATCTACTGTCCCTGCTGTGACCAGCTCCTGCGGTAGGCTATTCCATAGATTCACAGTTCTCACTGTAATGAAGCCTTGTCGCCTCTGCTGCTTGAACCTTTTTTTCTCCAGACGGAGGGAGTGCCCCCTTGTTTTTTGAGGGGGTTTTACAAGGAACAGGATTTCACCAAATTTTTTGTATGTGCCATTAATATATTTATATAAGTTAATCATGTCCCCCCTTAGTCGTCTTTTTTCAAGGCTAAATAGGTTTAATTCTTTCAATCTTTCCTCATGACTTAAATTCTCCAAGCCCCTAATTAGTTTCGTTGCTCTTCTTTGTATTTTTTCCAACTCCAGGGCATCCTTTCTATGAATTGGAGCCCAGAACTGAACTGCATATTCTAGATGAGGCCTCACTAATGCTTTGTAAAGTGGCAATATTACATCCCTGTCCCGTGAGTCCATGCCTCTTTTAATACACGACAATATCCTGCTGGCCTTTGAAGCAGCTGATTGACACTGCATGCTGTTATTGAGTTTATGATTTACAAGAACACCCAGATCCTTCTCAACAAGTGAATCCGCCAGTGTAGCTCCCCCTAGGACATATGATGCATGCAGGTTGTTGGTACCCAGATGCATAACTTTAGTTAGTGAGCTCTCAGAATCCCCCCCTCCTTTATCCTGGCTAGTGCCGGGAGAAACGAGGGGTTTGAACGATCTAACCTCCTACACTGTGTGTCGCCATTTTTTGAGCTAACACACAGTGTAGAAGGTTTACATACAGTAGTAAAACACACTGAAACACGAACATACATAGAAATAACTTACCTGCTCCAGTCGCCGCCGCTCCCTCCGGTCCATCCCCGCTCCATCTGCTCCATGTGCACGAGTCCGGAAGCCGCGACCGGAAGTAGTAATCTTACTGTCCGGCCGCGACTTCTGGTCCACAGGAAAATGGCGCCGGACGGCGCGCATTTCAAATTGAACTGTGTGGGAGCGGCGCATGCGCCGTTCCCACACAGCGGCGTACACGAAAGTGGATGGAACGGGCCCCGTTCGCAGTCCCTATGGGACTGGAGCTGCCGTATTCCATGTCTGTATGTGTCGTTAACCGACACATACAGAAATGGAAAAAAAAATGGCAGCCCCCATAGGGAAGAAAAAGTGTAAAAATAAAAAAAACTAACATACAAACACACAAATTAATCCAAACGTTTTTAATAAAGCACTAACATCTTTAACATATTAAAAAAAATTTTTTGGTGACACTGTTCCTTTAAGGACTCACTTAACAGTTTTTTTGAGGAACACACACGTGACACTACCCCATTACCATTACAGTGGGAGGCGCTAAAGTGTGTAGTCAGGGGAGTCCTGATCCAACATGGGGCTCGGTTGAAGCGGGAAAAAGGGGTAGCCATTACGCGGCTCCTTGCTCAGATACGGGACCTTGAATCCCGCCATAAACGAGTGCTTTCCTCGCAGATATTTGCGGAACTTACTGCAGCGAGAGAATCCTTGTGTTCTCTGATAGACCAGTCACACGCTCGATTCAGGGACCGGATGGGAAAACACTCGTACGAATTTGCAGATAAATGTGGCAAGTCTCTAGCACCGATACTACATCCTCGCACCCAGGCGTCGTATATCCCTAAAATTACTTCTCCCTCGGGCGGTGAGGTTCATGATCCGGTGGGGATCACCGACTGCTTCAGACAGTATTACTCGGCATTATACAATCTTAAAGGACATTTTCAGGATATGCAGGCGGATGCGTTACGTGATAAAATAGACCGGTATGTACATGACACTGCGCTGCCGTCCTTGGGGGGCGGGGAGGCTTTGGGACTGGAGGAGGATTTTTTGGAAACGGAGGTGGAGCGTGCTATTGGGGATTCCCCCTTGGGCAAAAGTCCAGGACCCGATGGGTTTAATAATAAATTCTATAAGACATTTAAGGATCAATTGGCTCCGTTCTTGACGAAAGTTTTTAATTCAGTGTCTTCCTCGTGTCCCTTTGCACCCCAGTCCCTTGAGGCTCATATTACCCTTTTACCAAAACCGGGCAAAGATCCGACGGCGTGCGCAAACTTCCGACCAATATCACTGATAAATGTAGATGTTAATATTTTTGCGAAGTTACTGGCCTCTCGACTCTCGCCTCTCTTACCAGATTTGGTCACAGATGACCAGGTGGGGTTTGTGCGCGGCAGAGAAGCACGAGACAACACTAACAAGACCCTCCTTTTAACATCATACTGCCAATCCCATAAGATACCGATGTGTTTACTTTCGGTCGATGCGGAAAAAGCATTTGACAGGGTACATTGGGTGTTTCTCCGCAGTGTCCTGACACAGGTTGGCCTTGGCACCATTGTGGTGGATAGGATTATGGCATTATATCATGGGCCTACGGCCAGGGTTCGAGTTAATGGGTTGTTATCTGACTCTTTGCATATCTCTAATGGCACGAGACAAGGGTGCCCACTCTCACCTTTACTATATGTTTTGGTCATGGAACACCTGGCCGTGGCACTGCGGAACAACCCTAATGTTAATGGCGTCTGTGTTGGCGCAAAACACCACAAACTAGCATTGTATGCCGATGATCTCCTTGTGTACATTACGACTCCCATGGTTTCCTTGCCATCTTTGACCGGGGAATTCGAGCGTTTTGGCCATGTGAGCAATTTCAAAGTCAACTATTCCAAATCGGAGGCATTGAATATATCTCTCGATACTACCTTAGCCACCCATCTCGCTCGGGTTTTCCCGTTCAAATGGCAATCTACATCTCTAAAATACCTGGGAGTGCAAATTCCCACACACCAGTCGGATCTGTTCGCTTTGAATTACACACCCATTCTGCAGCGCACCTTGAAGGATTTAATGGCGTATGGTGGGAATCGCATATCGTGGTTTGGGCGCATTAACGCGGTAAAAATTGACATTTTACCCAAATTCCTTTACATATTCCAAACCGTCCCTATCATGATTCCAACGAGCTTCTTCCAAATTTTGCATAGGGCCATAACTAAATTTGTCTGGGGCTCCTCTAAGCCTCGTGTTCGTTTTGCTGTCCTTAGTCGGCCGAAAAAGGAGGGGGGGCAGATTTGCCGGATTTTAAACGCTACCACCAAGCTGCGTTACTGATGCGATTGGTAGACTGGTTCCGTTCAGGTGCGGGTAAGCAATGGGTGCGCATTGAGAAGGCTATGTCTCCCCTAGCACTGTTGTCTCTGCCTTGGTTGTCTGCTTCTCAGAGACCTTCATCTTCTCTGCCTTACCTCACACGTCAGTTTCTTGTAGTCTGGGAGCGGATCATTGCTACGATGGACATTGTTCACCGTCCAGGCCCTCTAACCCCTCTTTTTGATGATCCTTCCTTTCCTCCGGCGGTGGGTGTGGACACATTCCTCTGTTGGGAGAGACAGGACGGTAGTTTCTTGGCTAAGACTCTTACACCTGAGGGTACAATCTTGTCACAGGATGTGGTCTCCGGGGCCTGCCCGGGGGGACGTCCGGTTTGGTGGTCCTATTTTCAGTTGCGCTCCTATCTTTTTTCAATGGGCGACCGTTTTGCTTTGCTGCAGGTTAAGACTCCTCTGGAACACTACTTGTTGTTGACTACTGCCCCCTCTCATGTGCTGTCTTTTTTACACGGGATCCTCCTCCCTAAATACGATTACTCCCAGCTGACATTCACAACCGCATGGGATGAGGAATTGGGGACTCGACACTCTGCTGAGGAGTGGGGCACATCTTTCTTCCTGGCGCATAAACTGCCGACTTCGTGCTTTGCCCAGGAAAAAAATTATAAGATTCTCACTAGATGGTATTGCTGTCCTTCTTTACTGCATAGGATATTCCCTGATGTACCTGATGAATGCTGGAGGTGTGGGGAGGCTCCTGGAACCATGCTGCACATTTGGTGGGATTGTCCCAAACTTCGTCCCTTTTGGGGAAAGATTTTTGATCTCGTTAATAAACTTTTTCATACTGAGGTTCAGACTTCGGCCTCTATTGGTTTACTTTCCATGGTTCCGGGATCACTCTCACACCTCAAAAAGAGTGTCTTTCGGCATTTTTTGACCGCAGCAAGAACAGTGATTCCTCGTCATTGGAAGTCCAGCACTGTGCCTTCCCTGAAGGAATGGGTGACGGAGGTGAATGGAATTATGAGGATGGAGGAGTTGATGTCTGCTGATCAGGGTAAAGCTGAGCTCTTTGTCCGCACCTGGGCAGTGTGGTCTGGATTCCGGGGTGGTGATGATTTACCTCTTTGGCTGGATGGCCTCTTTTGAATACCTATATAAAGTCTACTTTTTGCGTGCTATGTCCGTGTGTGTTTCCCTTTGTTGTCTTGTGTCAGTGTTAGTCTGTCGTATAATGTGCACTTATATGCGATAATTGTTATCCACCTGTGGGGAATGGCTCCCCTAAATAATGCACTATCTTTGCTGCACTTATGGTACTGTTATTTTCATTGCATTCTTATATAGTTTTTGCTTACTGATTAGGAGGCTACCTCCTACTGCTGCTCTGTGTCTTTGCATACTTTATGTGATATTGAAGTGGTTATAGTGCACTGTATGTGAATTTTGCAAATGTATGAAACCATGTATATGCTGTTTGTTGTGTATATTTTCAAAATAAAATCTTTGATAAAGAAAAAAAGAAATCCACTCATGCTACCATTGTTAACTCAACGATTTCTGGCGGCCTGGGATAGGGATGCAGTGCCTTCCAAATTAACACATCGTCCTTGTCCCTTTTACTCCATTATTTGACAACCCTGACTTCACACCAGCGATGGGAGTGGAGGAATTTCTTTCCTCTGCGGGTATCTTGTCCTCACAAAAGATTATCTTGGATGGAATATCTACAACTTAGAGCATATATTTCCTCTTTCTCAGATTGCGAGGCTCTTACCTTACCTCAGACAACACTACATTGGAAACTTTTCTATTACTACCGTCTATGCCTTCTAAACTTTTATCAACACTACATGCATTCCTTCATGCTCCCCCTGAGCTTTCGCAGCTTAGATACGTACAGGCGTGGGATAGTGAATTAGGGTTTCATATACAGGATGAGGATTGGTATAAAAATTTTTTGCTTACACATAAACTGTCCTCAGCTTGCTATGCTCAGGAAAATAATTTTAAGATTCTCACCCGATGGTACCGATATCCGGTCTTGCTACACAGAGCCTTTCCCTCCGTGTCTGATCAATGTTGGCGATGCCTTTCTGCTTTGGGAACAATGCTACACATATGGTGGGAATGTCCCATTTTGTCTCCATTTTGAACTAACATATTCGAACTCTATAATGTATTGTTTGACTCTCAAATACCTATCGAGCCTGCTGTTGGACTATTGTCCCTTTTGCCAGGTAATGTCACAGCTCTGAAAAAAGGTATATTCAGACATTTTCTTACTGCAGCCAGGTGTGTGATTCCTAGACACTGGAAATCTACGGGATGCCCTTCTCTTCGTGAATGGGTAACCGAGCTGAATCATATCATAGCTACCTGGAAGAGTTGGATTCTGTTTACAGAGAGTGATGCTCTCTCCCGTTGGCTGGAAGAACACACTTGAGTCTCTTTGGTCGGTAGCGCATCTTGGGTCGCTGCCATCCCTCTTCACCTTTCACTTTTCACTTGTTCGCTTTTCTTCCTTCCTTCTCCGATCCCCCTTTCTATTTGCATTTCCATTTTATGATTCACATGCTAATGTAAACTTTTTGATGCTGACATTATATATACCCTACTTGTATTGCATTTGTATTGTATTCAACTGTGTTAATTTGAAGTGGTTCAGTTGAACTGCCACTCGTTTTATGTGCAATTACATTGCTATTGTATATTTGTACTGAAAATGTAATACATTTTGATAAAGAAAAAAAAGAAAAAAAGTCGCCATCAGAAAACCCCAGTGTACTCGGTCAAAGGCTTTCTCTGCATCAACCGACAGGAGACATAAAGGAGTATCCGGTATTTGAGCTTTGGATACTAAAAGTAAAGTTGTATTGATGTTATCATGTGCCTCTCGACCCCACACAAACCCCACCTGATCGTTATGAATTATGGAGTATAAGATAGGTGCTAGCCTATTTGCCAGAATTTTTCAGAAGAGTTTGATTTCAACGTTTAAAAGGCAAATAGGTCTGTAGTTAGTTGCAAAGGACGAGACTTTCCCCGGCTTTGGGAGAAGACTACTATGAGCCTCTAAAGAACGTGTAACAAAAGGTGAGGTGTCAGAAAGAGAGTTAGATACTTTTGTGAGGAACGGAGTGAGAGGCTCCTGAAGTAACTTATAAAAAGCTGGCGTGAAGCCATCAGGCCCAGGACTCTTTCCAGCAGGGGTTGATCCAATGGCGACTCCAACCTTAGTCTCGCTAAACTCCTCATCCAAAGTATCTCTATATCTCTAGACTCTTGATCTACAGGGGGAAGAGGTGTTTCTGCGATGTAGCTATCAATTTTCTCCAAAAGGGCACGAGGATCCATATCAGCATATTGGCCATGAATATTGTATAAATCAGAATAGTATGATCGGAAAACATCTAGTATCTCAGCAGTGTCATGAGCGGCAGATCCATCCTGTCTTTTTATATGAAATATAAATGTTGTAGCCCCCCTAGTATGTAACAAGCGAGACAATGAGCGCCCACATTTGTTCTAGTATTCATAAATATATCTTTTAAATTGGTCCCTAAAGTGGAGGTATTGTTGATCTAAAAGATCCTTGAGTTCCTCTCTGCACCTTATTAATTCAGCTAATGTTGAGGGGGAAAAGAGATTGTTTATGTAAGAGTTCAAGGGAATGTATATGTTGTAGTAGGGAGGATATCTTAAATGATTTCTCCCTCTTCAGTCAAGCTCCGTGTTTTATCAACGTGCCTCGTAGGACACAATTCAATGCTTCCCATTGAGTCGGAAGTGACGTAGAATCTGGAGCATGCGTCAATAAGAAAGAGTCAATGGTACGTCTTATGTCCGATACAGATACTGCATCTTTAAGGAGATTATCATTCAAACGCCAAGTCCAGGGGCGCCTAGACAAATCTGGAGGCGATAGATTGTGGAAAATGGGTGCATGATCAGACCACAACATATCTCCTATGGATGTTTGTGGTTTCCAAAAAACTGCGTAATGACTGAGGAGGAAGAAATCAATTCAACTATATGATGAGTGTGAAGGAGAATAGTATGTAAAGTCTCTGTCAAGGGGATGCAGGATCCGCCAAATGTCAACTAGTCTAAGAGCATGAAGATACCTTACGATGGGGAACAGTGTTCCTCTCAGACGAAGTATCCGCAGACGCATCCATGGGGAAATTGAAATCCCCCCCACAATCAAAATCCCTTCTGAAAACGATGACAGAGCCGACAAAAAAGAATGACACGTAGAGGTCGGACATGAATTCGGAAGATACCAATTAACAGTAGTGTATATAGTAGATTCAATTTTGAGCTTAAGAAATACATATCTCCCTAAATCATCTATTTGAGTATCGATAAGAGAATGTGTCAGAGATTTATGAATGGCCACCGAGGTCCCCTTAGATTTAGAGCAAGGATTGGCGCTGTGGAACCACGTAGTGTAATACCTATCCCTAATTTTAGGAATGTGCCCCAATTTAAAGTGTGTCTCCTGCAGCAACAGAATTTGCACCCTTTGTTTATGCATGCCATATAGAACCTGCGAACGTTTCTGCGGAACGTTAAGGCCCCTGACATTTAGTGAGCCAATATGTAAGCTTGGCACTTTTGCCATAACCACTCCTAAAGGGGGGGGGGGGGGAGAAGGGAAGAGAAGTAAAAAAAAGGGGGAAAAAGTAGACAGGAAAGGAAAAGAAGCAAAGAGATAGGAGGATGTCTGAACCTAAGGCCGAATTCCGGAGGATACGGTCAGACCTCCCAAAAGAGAAAAACAAATAAAAAGAGAGAAAAAAATTATAATTAGGGGAAAAGAGAAATATATCTACACTCTACCAAAAAGTGCAGAACCCCAACTAGGTGATGAACTTTCTACCGAGGGGGCCCCCACCCCCCAACCCCCACTACAGCCTTCTGGAAATAAACAGTATACATGTTATTAACAGCACAAACATCAGTCGAACAATATCTTAAAATTGTTTCAAATACAAATCAGAACAATGAAAAATGAATCATGTACTTATGAATTCACAATGAATATGTAAGCTGGTAATAGGAACCAGAGAAATCACTAAATCCCCATTATGGTATAACCTCCCAGTGGAGTGCTCCCTCCAAAGAAATTTTGTCAATGACTAACCCAAGTTCCATGGAGAAAAGACGCATACTCTAGTTAACTGAGTAAATCGAACAAGTAAAACTGTATTTGACCTGTTCAGCATCATCCATCTGAGTATAGAGACTATAACGTTCTCCCCATCTCTCTATAAAGGAACTAATAAAGCAAGTACAATGTGGGTCTATGTGAAAAATACTTATAAGTTGTACGATATCAGACATCTTCAGATATAAACCCAACAATATCAGACCCATAATGCGATACATTACACTATACAGGTTACTTGAAACAGAAAAGTTGGGATCCTGAAGCTATGACATCCAGTCTCGGAGGAACGGGTCTCACCATAGTCCAGTCAGTCGTGGAGCCTCCGGTCATGAAGAGAGACCAGACCCATATAGGAGATAGGATATGGGATACGGGAGTCCAATCCAGACTTACATAAAAAGTAGCAAAAAGAAGAACAATGAAGCAACTCAAGCAGATGGTGAACTTAAAACCTGATCAGCAGGTGTAGCTAACTCAGGCAGTCTTTCTCTAGCCCTGCGTCTAGGCTCCCGCTGTGGTCTCTGAGAATAATCCAGTGGCTGAGTCAGTGGGCTGGGGAGTGTGGGCCACTCCGAAATAGTGGTGGAGGTAAAGGCTGGGATATCACTTGGGTGCCTTAAGATATGGAAGCGACCAGCATCACGAACTTGTAGACGAAAAGGAAATTCCCAGGTATAGGCCATATCCAATAGCGGGCGCAAGGCTTTGCGTTTCATTAATGTAAGACGGGACAAGTCTGGGAGCAAGTACATATCCTGGTAGGACACCGAGCCACGCTCCCTGGCTTTAGACATGATGGCATCCTTAAGTTGGTATCTGTGGACCCGACATATCACTTTCTTTAATATTATTAGTTAACCCCTTGGCGCTCAGCGGCGTATTCCGTTGCGCTGACCGACACGTTCGCGCTCAGCGACGGAATAGTACGTCGCAGGAGTAACGGTCATTTTGGCCGTCTTCCCGACACATGCAGGAGCTGTGACAGCTGCTGTCTCGTACAGCAGTTGCCGCAGCTCCTACAGCGGGGAGCGATCGCTGTGTCCCCGCTGATTATCCCCTTAAAAGCCGCGTTCAATAGAGATCGCGGCTTCTTAGGGGTTAAGCTACCATCGCCGACCTGCTACACGATAGCGGCCGGCGATGGTGACTATGGCAACCGGACACCTAACAATGGTGTTCGGCTATGCCATCGACGGAAGCCTAGTGGGTCCTGACAAAGTCGCAACTGGGTGTATTTCGGCTGTACACAAACTTTAACCTAACTTATGTCGGGGTGTTATTTTTCTTTCTTTTTTCTTTCCCCTTTTTTCTGATCTGGACATAGAGCATGGGGAAACGCTGTCTTGAGGTGATTGAAACAGACAGACATATAACAGACTCACCACTGCTGTACCGCTTTCCTTGGGGTTTGCGCGTGTCGCTGTGATGCCGAGTGCCCGCCCTCTGTCTTCTCTCTTCTGGATGCGGGTGCTGCGCCTGCGCTGTTTCCCTGGAGACGCATTCCCAGTTTCCCAGTGTCCGCATGACGACAGGAGACGGAGATCTCGTGGTCTCAGGCAATCCCACGCATGCGCCGTAGACCAGGAACTCGGACAGACCGGAACACACTGAGTAATGATTTGTGACACTATTTAAACGGACGGATTACACAGCAGTACACACCCCCTGAGGAAGCGATACCGGCAAAACGCGCGTCGGGGAGCCTAAACTACCGTGTGGACCACTCTCATTCCCAAACTTCATGGGTAAGACTGACTTTACTGGTTACCTTGGTGTTACCCGGTGGACATAATTTTTTATTACCTCAGGTTACTGCCTTTTCTTTTGATCTATGTCCGTGATTGTGCAGAGGACTAAAAAAGATTGAATATGTACTTAACATGATAAGGCTTGATGGTTTCAGTATATGATGGTTTGTTACTCATTACTATCTTACATATACTGTGGTTGTCAAAACTATCCTGGTTGAATAACAGTGAAAATTGTATTGATAAAGAGTGTTACCTTACCCATTTTTTGTTATGGTTGTTTGTGACTGATCCACAAATAGACCTCAATTTTTTTAGAATATTGTTGAGTTTTTTATATATTGTATATGTATATTATTGTATGTAATAAAGAATAAAGATGGATATTTTTCTATGACTATGGCGTAAAGACTCCCTGTTCTCAAGTGTTTTTGCCGTTTTTAGTGGTATCATTTTGGGGTACAAATGACTTTTTTTTTCCATCTTTCTGGAGAGGTGAGGTGACTAATAAACAGCGATTTGGGCATTTTTTTTTTTTACATAGACTGAGCGGGATAAATAACATTATATTGTAATAGTTTGGATCGTTATGGCTGCGACGATACAAATGATGTATTTTTATTGTTTACATAATTTGTTGGAAAAAAATGGGAAAGGGTATTTTTCTTACTTTTAATAATTTTTTATATATTCTTGAAAATGCTAGAAAACTACTATTAACACTTTTTTTTTAGTCCTACTAAGATGCAATCGTTAGATCGTATTCACAATGCACTGCAATAGTATGTATTGCAGTGTAATGGGCATTTTGCTTCCTCCTATAAGAGGAGGACTAACATGGCAGACCTTGGGGCCTACATTAGGGCTCCTGCTGCCATGGCACCCTGCAATTACGTTATCACCGATCCTGGCTGTTAGAGAGAGGTGTTGGCTGTAATATACAGCTGCTTTGTTTTTTTTTATTGTTTTTTTTTTGTTCTTTTGTTTATTAACAAAAAAGTCACAAATACAGCAAAACAAAACAGATCATATAAATGTTGGCAGAAGTTAAATATACGATCACTGTTCAGAAACACAAAGAATCACAGTAAATCACAGTAGAATCACAGTAAAGCAACATGGTTACAGAATGAATAAATATAGTTGTTTGTTGCACCACTGTTATACAGAGAGTTTATCCTGATTATATATAACCATAACCAAACTAAAATTAGGGTAAGGGGAAGCGACAGTAACGGGAGAACGCAAGTCCATTGTCAATCTTTCACTACCCAGACATATGCAGCTGAGTGCACCTTATAGGCAATGCCGTAGTCTAAGCCGTTCTGGAGACATCAGTGCCATTATAATTGGCGCCCAATATGTAAATTAGCCCCTGTTGTGTCAGTGGGGCTTTTCTTGACATGGGAAGGCAGGGTGGAGTGATAGTCAGCACTCTGACACCGTCCAATCAGCTCCGGACAGTGTCAAAGCAGCTTCTGCTGTGTGATCTCCCTCTGCTGCGTGTGTGTGAGTGTGCCCGAACTCGCTCTCCTCCTCTCTCGCGAGATCACACAATCTTCGCATCACTTGCGGACAGTAGCAGGAGAGAGGAGGAGAGAGTGCACGAGAGTGCACGCGCACACACGCGCACACACATGCACACGCAAACAGCAGAGAGAGATCACACAGCAGAACCCGCTCTGATACTGTCCGCAGCTGATTGGACTGTGTGAGAGTACTATCACGCCCCCCCCCCTGCCTTTTCATGCCCAGGAACGCCCCACTGACAGTAGAGAGGCTAATTTACATATTGGCACCAATTATAACGGCATCGATATCTCCAGAACGTCTTAGATTACACAGCCAATTCAAAGTGCCCCAAGGTCTGAGCAGCAGCGCCTATAAGATGGTGCACTCAGCTGCACATGTCTGGGGTAGTGAAAGGTTCTCTTTAAAACAAATGAGCAAGAGCCACTAGAAGGAGAGGAAGGAAGGGACTATAAACTATCAACCCACAAACCCCATATCTTAGGGTATCAATCCGGGCACTTATAGGCAAGCCATATAGGTTAACTTATAGAGGGTTTATCCTAATTATATATAATTATATATAACCATAACCAAAATAAAATTAGGGTAAGGGGGAAGGCAAGTTAATTGCCAGTGTAAACTAAACTAGTTATTAAAGCAAATGAAGAAGAGCCAACAACAGGGAGAGGAAGGGTGTCGAGATCCATGCGTATTTGGATCTACTAGGCCGCACCGCCGCAGTGGAGTAGCAGCTGGCCAAACAACAGTCTATACAAAGTCCTAGCACCAGAGTAACTGAAATAGTCCAGACAGTAGCAGAGGCTCCATGACTCCAACACTCGCTAAGTCCCAGGAACAAACACAGCACAGGATACAGGTAGCAGGGCACTGGAACACTGGGAACAGGATACAACTAAGGGATCATTTGCTAAGACTAAAATGGGAATACACAACAATGCTCAGGCAAGGAGTGAAAGGGCAGGGCCCTTTTTATAGTCCAGGATGATCTGAGGATAATTAATTATTTTCCGAATGCGCGCACTGGCCCTTTAAGGCCGCGACCGAATGTGCGCGTGCACCCTAGGGGATGGTGCAGAGCAGAGCGCCCGTGAGTGCTGTAATCTCCTAGGAGGGAGGTGCTGGTCAGGACACAGAGGTCTGTGGTCACGGCCGTCGACGGCTGAGTGAGGACGATGCTTCAGTACCCCCCCCTTACGCCCCCTCTTCTTGGGTCCAGAGCGTGAGAGATATTTATTAATGAGGGAAGGGGCATTAAGGTTTTCTTCTGGCTCCCAGGACCTCTCCTCAGGATCAAATCCTCTCCAGTCCACTAAATAAAAAGTTCTTCCTCCTACTCTCTTGTAGTCCAGGATCTCCTTTGCTTCAAACACATCAAATGAACCGCATGGAACAACTGCAGGACTAGGAGTTTTTCTGTAGCAGTTCAGAACCACAGGTTTCAGGAGAGAAACATGAAAGAAGTTAGGGATTCTGAGGGTAGGAGGCAGTCAGAGCTTATAGGAGTCAGGGTTTATTTGTTGCAGGATCTGAAAAGGTCAGAGGAACCTGGGAGCAAATTTGTATAAAAATCAAAATATCATCAAGATAGACCACCACACAGACGAGATCCCGGAAGATATCATTCACAAATTCTTGGAGAACCACGGAGTGTTACATAGACCGAAGGGTGTCGCCAGGTATTTGTAGTGCCCATCGCGACTGTTGAATGCCGTCTTCAACTCGTCACCTCGATGGATTCGGATCAAGTTTTAGGCCCCACGCAAGTCCAGTTTAGAGAAGATCCTGGCTCCTCGTATACGGTCAAATAATTCGGATATCAGTGGCAATGGGTATTTATTCTTGACCATGATCTGTTGAGATCATGGTAGTCAGTGCAGGGTTGAAAAGATCCGTCTTTCTTTTTAATGAAGAAGAACCAGGCCCCAGGCCGGGGAGTAGAATTTTCGTGTGAAGCCCCTCTCCAGATTCTCCTTGACATAGGCTGACATGGACTGGGTCTCTGGCAAGGAGAGAGGATATACTCATTCATGGGGAGGTGAAGCATCTGGGCCCAGTTCAATCAGACAGTCGTAAGACCGGCATGGGGGAAACATCTCAGAATCGTTCTTGCTGAAGACATCAGCAAACTGAGAAAAATGAGGAGGTAATCCTGCTAATGACTGAGGCAGAGAAGGCTGGGCAGGATGGAACTGTAAAAGGTAGCGGTGGAGACATTTGGAGCCCCATTGGAGAACTTCTCTTTAGGCAAGACTAAAAATGTAATTAGTTCAGTGTAAAGGGCTCCAACTTGGAGCTTCAGTGGCTTAGTCTCAGACACGATCGGATCGTGAAGAGGAAATCTATAAACTGAGGCAACAGCCAGAGACGTCTCCAGAGGGACTGTTGGCAACTGGACTAGGTCTTGTTGGATAAAGTTTTCCGCAGACCCTAAGTCCAGGTAGGCAGACACCAGGTGCATCTTCTCGACGGACACTATGGTCTTGTGAATGGACAGTTTGGAAGAGAGCCATTCTGCCTAGAGTTGTCTTTCCAAACAATCCTAGGCACTGGAGTTTTTTGGCTTCTGGGGACACAAACGCACAAAATGGCCTCCGAGGCCGCAGTACAGACAAAGTCCCGAAGTGCATCTGTGTTGTCTCTCCTGGACTGACAAATTGAGCCGGTCCATTTGCATAGGCTCCCCTGGTGGAACAACTGATGAGGGCAGCAGGGGTTGCTGGAAAGTAGAAGCTAGTCTAGGGAATCTACTTTCCTGGCGAACGTCTTGGGACCATTACCGAATCATCATGTCAATCCGGGTGGCCAGAAGAATGTGATCATCCAGGGTAGGTGGCAGATCCCGAGCGGCAAGCTCGTCTTTAATCTCAGAAGACAGTCCCTGCCAGAATGTAGCCACCAAGGCCTCGTTGTTCCATGCTAGTTCTGCAGCCAGGGTACGTAACTGAATGGCGTACTCACCCATGAAGATGTCTCCCTGGCGAAGGGTCACCAGAGATGCAGCTGCAGAGGAGACGCTTTCAGGTTCCTCAAATACTGTACGGAAAGTCTGTAAGAAACACTGTAAGTCACAGGTCTCTGGTCCCTGACGTTCCCAAATGGGGTTCGACCTTGCCAGTAAGGAGAGAGACTATGAAGGTAATTCTTGCGTCATCAGAAGGAAAGGCCTTTGCATGCTGTCTGAAGTGGATTTGGCAATGGTTCAGAAATCCCCTGCAGGTCCTCGCTTCTCCGTCATAGCGAGGAGGTAGTGGCAGGGAGAATCGGGGATCGGCACTGGTACTGATAGGAGGTGTAGCAGGTGGAACAGCAGGAGCAACAGGAGCAATAGGAGCCGGTGCCGTGCAGACTGGAGCTTGCGCATCCAGCCGATATGTAACGGGGTTCACCACCTGGAGGAGTTGGCCCAGTCATTGTGACGTCGTCATGGTCTTGGGTTGACCAGCGGCGTCCATGGCCTGAGAGAACTGTAGCGATCCATGGGTATGTGGTCTCACTAGGCCGCACCGTCGAAGCGGAGTAGCAGCTGACCAAACAACACTCTATACAAAGTCCTAGCACAAGAGTACCTGAAATAGTCCAGACAGTAGCAGAGGCTTAGACACAGATGAAACTTGAAGGTAGATGACACCACTCGTGGCAGATGACACCAGACGTGGTGTATGACAGCAGGCATGACAGGTTGCACAACACAACTCCAACACTCAATAAGTCTCAGGAACAAACACAGCACGGGATACAGGATACAGGATACAGGTAGCAGGGCACGGGAACACTGGGAACAGGATACGAATAAGGGACTATTTGCTAAGACAAACATGGCAATACACAACAACGCGCAGGCAAGGAGTGAAAGGGCAGGGAACTTTTTATAGTCCAGTATGATCTGGGGTTAATGAATTCATTATTTTCATATGCGCGCTGGCCCTTTAAGGCAGGGACCGAGCGCGCGCGCTCCTTATGGGGTGGTGTAGAGCGGCTGCGAATGCTGGTGTCTCCTAGGAGGGAGGCACTGGCCAGCACACAGGGATCTGCGGTCGCGGCCGTCGACGGTTGAGTGAGGACGACTGTCCGTGACCGCGGACGTTACAAAGGGATTGACTATAAACTATTAAGCCACAAATATATTAAGGGATCGATCCGGGCACTTGCAAGCCGTATAGGTTCATTTATACAAGGATATCACATTAATGACTTCACAAACTCATGTTTCACATGTGGGCTGCTTAGGATATTTCCAATTAAGTAGAAATTACTTTATTTGCATAGAAGAGTAAGAACAGGTTATTTTTTCACATGATATGAGTGCTGGATAACCTAATTCCATAAATAATTGCATTCATAATTCAAGAACTGTGTTATGTATTTATTCAGGTCCGTGGAATTGGACATATACAGTATATACAACACTAGGTAGAGTAAAATCTGGATGAGGACAAATGCTTCTTCATAGCACTGTATTTCTAATATCAATGGATAGAAGCGGAAACTATTTATATTCCCACAGGTTTATTGATTTATCATTGTACAAAGCAAGTATGTTTAATTAAGAAATCCGGCAATATTTTAGAAAATTACAAAACATTAGACAATACTTTGTTATGTACTAAATTGTATTATGTTTTGAATTACGGTCCTGGTTATGTTATCTTTCCTATTTCACTGAATTAAACTGGGAATTAAACATAGTTACTTGATCAGCTCTTTATGGTCTCTGCATTGAAATGAGATCAGTTGACCCATCTGACCTCTGTGGGTTAGAGGGCACATGCCAAGAGCAAAGGTCAAGAGATTGCTGACCATTCACAAAGATAAATAAATAAAAATCATTTTAGCATATAGGACAATAGACAAATCTAAAGAAAATCAGACAAAGGAAAGGTTTAAAAAGAATCACGAACATGAAATTGTAAATTTCTCTTACTTTGTTTGTGGTGTTTCTAACAAATATGTTTGGGAGATTGCTTTAAAGCAGATGCTGCCAGTAGTAGCAAATATATCTCTATGCTCTATAAAGAGCCAGTTGTGTCACACATTATAAAGCTACGTTCACACAGAGTGGATACGCGGATACGCTGCATTAAGGTACACAGCGTAATTCTGGCCGAAAAACTAATTCTGGTGCAGTTTTTCGGCCAGAATGTCCGCTGCGGAAAACTGCACGTTTAAAAAGCAAACAAACACATACCGTATTTTTTGGACTATAAGACGCACCTGACTATGAGACGCACCCAGGTTTTAGACAACAGAAAATAGGAAGAAAATGTCATATTTTAGTTCTTTTACAAAGAAAAAACTATCGGTTAAAAAAACAATTTGTTCAGTTTCACCATATTCTGAGAGCCATAACTTTTATTTTTCCATGGTTTGAGCGGTGTGAGCGCTCATTTTTAGCGGGACGAGTTGTAGTTTTTATTAGCACCAGTTTTTTGATACATACGATTTTTTTATCACTTTTTATTTCATTCTTTTTAGCACTATGGTGACCAAAAGACAACGATTCTAGGGTTTTAAATTAAAAAAAATTCTATTTTTTTTATTTTTTTTTATTTTTTTCATTGTGCTTGGGGAAAAATGGGAAAAGGTTTTTTTTTTTAACTTTTAAACATTTTTTACACTCCTGAAAATGTATCTAACTTTTTTTTTTACACATTTTATTAGTTCTCCTAGGGGACTTGAACCAGCGATTATTAGATCGCTGGTACAATACGATGCAATACATGGATGAGTTACGGACACAGCGTAACTCGCTGAGATATGTTGTTTCTGTAACTCCCATAGTAGTGAATTGCAGTTACAGAAGCAGCGTAGCATGCTACGCTGTTTCCGTAACTACTATTCAGTTGTATGGGAGTTACGGAAACTGCGTAGCTCAGCGAGTTACGCTGTTTGCGTAACTCGACCATGTAACAGGAAGTGAAGTGGCTGGAAGACAGCAGAGCCGGGTAAAATAGAATGGGTTTAACGGGCCAGAGGTGGGACCCGCATCTATCTGATGGTTATGAAAATTTGGGGGTCCCCCGTCACTTTTTTTTTACAATTTATTTATTTTTTAAATCAATAATTGGAAAAAACGACCCCCCCCCCATGTTTCATAACCAGCCAGATACAACACAGCAGCAGCAGCAGCAGCCTAGCATTTCCAGGGTGAGAAGGGCCACTGTTTTTGACCATTCTCAGCCTAATAAAACCAGCCTGCGGGCGCCCCAGTACCCGGGCATCACTACAGATGATCGGCTACTGGATGGTGCCCAGCACTTCCCGGCACCCCTGGTGGCAGTGGGTACCGGGGTAATAATGAGAGTTAGTGTTAGCCTCTGCACCGGCTAACACTAAGCCCCGCCTTATCAATGAACGCTGTCAATCAGCCAGCGGCCGTTACTAAGGTGGTAGTAATAAAGTTTAAAAAAATATAAGGACATAAAAAAAATATTTTCTTGAAATAAAAAAAAAAAACACACAACCCTCATTAACCATTTTATTGAGAATAAAAAAAGCCGTCATCGAAGTAGTTCTCGATTCCGACGTTGTCCAATGACCTAACCTGTAAAAAAAACACAAATACACAAAAAAAATTAGTAACATAAAAAAAGCAAAACAATTATTATTCTTACCTTTCCTGGGACCAGCGCTGGAGCCGCAATGTCAGTGAGCTGGGCGCTATTTCTAGTCCTATCATGTGTGATACTGTCTGCTGAGCCACTGTATTTAATCCTATCCATAGCTATAGGGTCAGAATGCTACAGATATGCGGTCTCATATATATATATATATATATATATATATGTATATACATATACATACATACGCACACACATATACACACATATACATACACGGACACACCCTTTTTTTTGGGTGTTGGACATATGTTAGTACAAGGATTCTTACTGCTGGGACCCTGTATATAAGTCTATCATGTGTGATACTGACTGCTGGGGCACTGTATCTAAGTCTATCATGTGTGAAACTGTCTGCTGGGGCCATGTATCTAAGCCTATCATGTATGATACTTTCTGCTGGGACAAGGAGGGTATGTGGGACTACCTACAGGAGACTGCATGGCACTGTCTACATGGGGGATGTATGGCAGGATAACTGTGTGTGGAACCATACAGGGGGCATTGTGTGGGGGACACTCTATAGGTGTCTTTGATTAGAGCCCCCAGACCAGGGTTGCCAACCGTCCGTAAATTTACGGACAATCCGTAAAAATCTCTGTAGCGTCCGGCAGAAAAAAGCACCGACTGGGATTTTTCTGCAGTCTCCTGGGACTTTGCACTGTGCATGCACCAAAATGTACATGCGCAGTGCAAAAGAATAGTAGGCTGCGGCCAGGCATATTTTCAGATTCTGCGGAATCTGAAAATATGCAGGCCGGCTGCTGCCAAGTGAGGTCAATGCCAGGAGTGGCCCAATCCAGTCACCTGACATGAGGTTAGGTGTAGCGTCCACGGGCCATCGGGTTTACTCACCTCCCGACGCCCGCAGCCATGGATCCGTGAGCGCTGGTCCCCATCTCCTTCCTAGGAGACACCAGCGCTCACTTCCGCTCCGTTCTGCTGTGTCCCATAGGGTGCGTGCGCACGCTCGTGCCCGGCACATAGGAAATCGTCATCATCATCTACTGCCACGATTTCCTGGTCTATAAGAAGGCCCCAGGCCTTCTGATCCTTGCCTGAGCGTTGCTAGTTTTCCCAGTCTGTCTTGCAAATGGTCCCTTAGTGTTTCCCGTTCCAGTTGTTACCCGTGCCTTGTTCCCTGTTCCTGCTTCCTGTGCTGTGCCTTTAGTATCTAGTCGTGCCACGTCCTGTGTCATCTGCCACGTCCAGAGGAATCTGCCACGTCCTGTGTCAACTGCCACGTCTGGAGGAATCCGCCACGTCCTGTGTCATCTGCCACGTCCGGAGGAATCCGCAACGTCCTGTGTCATCTGCCACGTCCGGAGGAATCCGCCACTACTGGTGCAATCTGCGGCACCTGTGTAATCCGCCAAGTTTGGTGTTATCTGCTGCAACCATCTACATCAGTGCCAGAGCTGCGGCCACCGTCTGGACTATCCAGGTACCCTTGTGCGGGACATTGTATTTCTGGGGTTTCCTGTTGTTTGGCCAGCTACCTCCCCACTACAGCGGTACGGCCTAGTAGGTCCACTAACCCGCTTCGTGACATCAGGTGACTCAGGTCAGGTGACTGGACTGGTCCAGTCCTGTGCCGTTACTGACCCCAGTCAAAGTGATCCTCCGCCGTTGTGCTTCGCCGAATGACCACCTCCTCCTCCTAATGGTGAGTCGTGTCAGGCGGAGTGGACAGTGGTAGCGGTAGGTACAAGGGAAGGGGGGCTATGTGTGTCTATCTACAAAGAGGGGAGCTGTGTGTGGCTATCTACAAAGTGGGGAGCTATATGTGGTTATCTACAAATGGGGGCTGTGTGTGGCTAAATACAAAGGGAGGGCTATGTGTGGCTATCTACAAAAGGGGGAGCTATGAGGCTATCTACAAGGGGGGGCTGTGTGTGGCTATCTACAAGGGGGGGCTGTGCGTGGCTATCTACAATGGGGGGCTGTGTGTGGCTATCTAGGCTATCTACAAGGGGGTGCTATCTAGAAGGGGGGCTGTGTGTGGCTATCTACAAGGCGGACTGTGTGTGGCTATCTACAAGGGGGGCTGTGTGGCTATCTACAAGGGGGGCTGTATGTGGCTAACTACAAGGGGGGCTGTGTGTGGCTATCTACAAGGGGGGCTGTGTGTGGCTAACTAAAAAGGGGGGAGCTGTGTCTGGCTATCTACAAAGGGAGAGCTGTGTGTGGCTATTTACAAGGGGAGACTGTGTGTGGCTATCTACACGGGGGGCTGTGTGTGGCTAGCTACAAGGCGGGCTGTGTGTGGCTATCTACAAGGGGGCTGTGTGTGGCTAGCTACAAGGGGGGGCTGTGTGAGGCTATCTACAAGAGGGGGGCTTTGTGTGGCTATCTACAAAGTGGGGCGCTATCTAGAAGGAGGGCTGTGTGTGGCTATTTACAAGGGGACTGTGTGGCTATCTACAAAAAGGGGGCTGTGTGTAGCTATCTACAAGTGGGGGCTGTGTGTGGTGTTTTCTGGAGGGGGCACGGGTACTGATGGGGCACTTTTATTGTGCCGAGCACTGAGGGATCATTATTACCATCTAGGGCACTGTGCATTACAAGTTTGTTTAGAGGATGGGGTATAGGTGTGGAGGGTGCTGGAAAAGAAAGAAACCAAGATGTCTGTGTGAAAAATTCTGCAGAGACAAGTCGTGGCTGGAATAAGTGGTTACAGTGGTCTGGGCCGGATGGAGAAAAAAAGGGAAAGTGAACGACTCTAATTAGAGAAAACATCACGTAAGCTAATACGGGAAAGCTACAAGCGGAGCTGTGATTGGTCAGCCACTCCTAGCACACTGCACAGGCAATGATTTTGTAATGTGTCTGTAAAAATTTTGGTCTGTCCGTGAATTTTAGCTCAGTTGTCCAGAAATTTCGGAAGTGGAGGTTGGAAACCCTGCCCGAGACATACCTTTGCTTGAGGATCGAGAAATGCCAAATTTGCCACTGAGGGTTAGTACAAGGATACTTACTGCTGGGGCCCTGTATCTAAGACTACTTTCACATGAGCGTGACAGATTTACGCACGTAAAAAACGTGCGTAAATCTGGTCGTGTACGTTGCGTATTGCATCAGTGTGCTTTGCGTGTGACATATGTTTTTCGAGCACTTGCAATCACTTTTTTTTTTCAATGTAATTGATGTCGTCCGTGTGCTGTCCATGGTTTTCACGCAGCCAGTGACTTCAACGGGCGACTAGGTGAGTGAAAACGCTCTAATATAGGACATTCAGTGAGTTTTACGCAACGGACACTCGCTGCGTGAAAACTCACGCATGTTTGAATAGCCCCATTGAAATCAACGGGTCCGTGTGCTGTCCGTTTTTTCAACGCACAGCCGACGGACGAGACTCACTCTCGTCTGAATGAGCCCTAAGTCTATCATTTGTGATACTATCAGCTGGGGCCCTGTATCTAAGCCGATTATGTATAACACTGTATGCTGAGACAATGCATTTAATTCTATCCAGCGGTGTAGCTATAGTAGCCTTAGTCTAATAGATATGATATCTCCGATATATATGTAAAAAACACTTTTTTTCATCGGGGGGTTGGGTAAATATATGTCTTGGGGCTTGTGCCCCTGATCTTTTAAGACCCTGGAAACGCCCCTGGTCTGGAGGAAGAGTGGAGAGGCACTCAATCCAGGTTGCTTGCGGTCCAGTGTGACTTTTCCACAGTCAGTGATGGATTGGGGAGCCATGTCACCTGCTGGTGTTGGTCCACTGTGTTATATCAAGTCCAGAGTCAACACAGCCGTCTACCATAAAAAATATAGAGCACTTCTTTCTTTCCCTCTGCTGACAAGCTTTATGGAGATGCTGATTTCATTTTCCAGCAGGACTTGGCACATGCCCACTGTCACGGTGTGTGGGTATGTGGACCCACTAGGCCGCACCGCCGTAGCGGGGATGCAGCTTGCAAAACCACAGAGCACCCAAGCAATACAAAGTCCTGCACTAGGGTACCTGAATAGTTTAGACAGTGGACAAGGCTTTGGCATAGATGGAGGTGTCTGCAACAGGTTACGCCAGATGTGGCAGATGACAGCAGGTGCAGCACGTTGTGCCCGACAAGGCGGATCAAACTGGACGTGGAAGATGGCACTGGACGTGGCAGATGACACAGGATGTGGCAAACGACAGCAGGTGCAGTAGACACGACTCCAACACTAGTAGGCACAGGAACAAGAACACAGAACAGGATACAGGTAACAGGGCACGGGTAACAACTGGAACGAGAAAACACTAGGAGACCATTTGCAAGATAGACTTGGGATACACTAACAATGCTCAGGCAAGGAACAGAAGGGCAGGGCCCTTCTTATAGTCCAGTAAATCAAGTGTAGTTGATGATGATGATCATTCACATGTGCGCGCGATGACCATTTAAAATCGGGCACTACCGTGCGCGCGCACCCTACGGGACACAGCGGACAAGAGCGGAAGTGAGCGCTGGCGTCTCCTAGTAAGGAGATGCGAGCCAGTTCTCACTGATCCATGGCTATGGGCGTTGGGAGATGAGTAAACCTGATGGCCCGCGGCCATGGATGCTACAGTATCCCCCCTCTTACACCCCCTCTTCGTGGGGCCAGAGCGAGAGAGGAATTTCTTAATGAGAGCAGGGGCACTGATGTTCTCTTCCAGTTCCCAGGACCTCTCCTCAGGACCAAACCCTCTCCAGTCCACCAAATAGAAAGTCCTTCCTCCTACCCTTTTGCAGTCCAGGATCTCCCTCACCTCAAACACATCAGAAGAACCACTGGGAGCAACTGTGGAAAGTTCAGGACCACTGGTTTCAGGAGAGACACATGAAAGGAGTTGGGAATTCTGAGGGTAGGAGGCAGCCGCAGCTTATAGGAGACAGGGTTTATCTGTTGCAAAATCTCCCAAAAGGACCGAGGAACCTGGGAGCAAACTTGTATGAAGGCACCTTTAAACGAATGTTCCGTGAGGACAGCCAGACTTTGGTACCTGGGAGATACTGAGGCAGCTCTCTTCTTTTTGTATCCACTTTTCGCTTCATGCGATCAACTGCCAGCAAAATAGAGGACCTGAGATGTAGTTGACACAGGAAGAGGGACTCTAGGATGTTGACTGTACACAATGTAAAACGGTGTGGAAGTGATGAACTCACTTGTGTGGTTGTTATACGAGAACTCGACCCATGGAAGAAGCTGTACCCAGTTATCATGCTGCAAGGAGATGAAGTGGCGGAGATAATTCTCCATGATCTCGTTGATCCTCTCGACTTGCCCATTGGACTGGGGGTGATAGGCTGAGGAAAAGTCCAATCTCACATCCAGGAGTCTACAGAGGGCTCTCCAGAACTTCGAGGTAAATTGAACCCCCCGATTGGACATAATGTGAAGGCGCAAGTTATGCAAGCGGAAGATGTGATGAATGAAAAGACTCGCCAGTCAGGGAGCAGAAGGTAGGCCGGACAGTGTGCCAGTGTGCCATTTTCGAGAACCGGTCCACCACCACCCAGACAGTGTTGAATCCTGCTGAGGGATGAAGGTCTGTGACAAAGTCCATCGCAATGTGCTGCCAGGGGGCATTGGGTACAGGCAGAGGCTGAAGCAGGCCGGCAGGCTTGGAGTGAGTAACCTTGTTAGAAGCACACACTGTGCAAGAAGAGACAAAGCCCACAAAATCTTTGGGAAGCGTGGGCCACCAGAAGTGACGAGCAATCAGGTCTCGGTTCTTACGAAAACCAGCGTGCCCAGCCAGTTTTGAGCTTTGTCCCCAGCGGAGAATTTTTCTCCTGTCTGCCAACCGAACAAAATTCCTCCCCGGAGGGCTGTCTCTCCAACTAATCCTAGGCACTGGGATCTTTCTGGCCTCTGGGGACACAAACGCACAATAAGGCATCCGAGGCCGCAATACAGACAAAGTCCAGAAGTGCGTCTGCCTTGTCTCTCCTGAGTAGACAATTTGACTCGGTTCATTTGCGTAGGATCCTCTGGTGGGACGACTGAGGAGGATAGTAAAGATTGCTGGAAAGTAGAATCCAGCCTAGGAAGTTCTCTCTCTTGGAGAACCTCTTGGGAATGATCCCGGATCCTCATGTCAACCCGGATGGCAAGTAGGATGAGATCGTCCAGGCTAAATGGCAGATCGCGAGCGGCCAGCTCGTCTTTAATCCCAGTAGACAGTCCATGCCAGAATGTGGCCACCAAAGCCTCGTTGTTCCAAGTTAATTCAGCAGCCAGGGTATGGATCTGATTGGCATACTCGCCCACGGAGTTGTCTCCCTGGTGTAGGGCCAGCAGGGATGCAGCAGCCGAACAAACTCTCTCAGGTTCCTCAAACATCAAGCGGAAAGTCCGTACGAAGCACTGCAAGTCACGGGTCTCTGATTCCTGATGTTCCCACAGAGGATCAGCCCATGCCAGGACTTTGCCAGTAAGTAGAGAGATGATGAAGGTGATCCTGATGTCATCAGAAGAGAAGGCCCTGGCATGTAGTGGATCTGGCAGTGATTCAGAAATCCCCTGCAGGTAGTGGCAAGAAGCACAGGGGATCGGCATTGGTACTGACAGGAAGTGTAGCAGGAGGAACAGCAGAAATGGGTGCGGTGAGCAATTAGCGTTCACCGTAAGGAGGAGTTGGTCTTGCCGAGACTGGAGGTCTTGCATCTCGGCCAGCATGGCTTGTGTCGTCAAGGTCTCAGGTTGACCAGCGGTGTCCATGGCCTGAGCGTACTGTCACGGCCTGTGGGTATGTGGACCCACTTGGCCGCACCACCGTAGTGGGGGAGGCAGCTGGCCAAACCACAGAGCACCCCAGTAATATAAAGTCCCGAACTAGGGTACCTGAATAGTTCAGACAGTGGCCGAGGCTTTGGCACAGATGGAGGTGGGTGCAGCAGGTTACGCCAGATGTGGCAGATGCAGCACATTGCGCCAGACGTGGTGGATCACACTGGACGTGGGAGATGGCACTGGACGTGGCAGATGACACAGGATGTGGCAAATGACAGCAGGTGCATTAGACACGACTCCAACACTAGTAGGCACAGGAACAAGAACACAGCACGGGATACAGGAACAGGTAACAGGGCATGGGTAACAACTGGAACGGGAAAAAACACTAGGGGACCATTTGCAAGACAGACTTGGGATACACTAACAATGCTCAGGCAAGGATCAGAAGGGCAGGGCCCTTCTTATAGTCCAGAGAATGAAGTGTAGTCGATGATGATGATTGTTCACATGTGCACGCGCTGGCCCTTTAAGACCGGGCATGAGCATGCGCACGCACCCTACGGGACACAGCTGACCGGAAGTGAGCCCTGGCATCTCCTAGGAAGGAGATGCGAGCCAGCGCTCACTGATCCATGGCTACGGGCGTCGAGAGGTGAGTAAACCCGACGGCTCGTGGCCATGGACGCTACACCCACACTGCCAAAAGTACCAATACCTGGTTTAATAACCACAGATTCAGTGTGCTTGATTGGCCAGCAAACTCGCCTTACCTAAACCCCATAGAGAATCTATGGTGTATTGTCAAGAGGAAGATGAGACACCAGACCCAACAATGCAGACGAGCTGAAGGCCACTATCAAAGCAACCTGGGCTTCCATAACACCTCAGCAGTGCCACTGTCACAATTTGTGGTTATGTAGACCCACTAGGCCGCACCGCTTTAGCAGGGAGGCAGCTGGCCAAACAACAGGGAACCCCAGCAATACAAAGTCCCACACAAGGGTACCTGTGTAGTCCAGACAGTGGCCGCAGCTCTGGCACGGATGGAGATGGGTGAAGCAGGTAACACCAGACGTGGCAGATGACAGCAGGTGCCGCAGGTTGCGCCAGACATGGCAAATCCCTGAGGATGTGGCAGATGACACAGGATGTGGCGGATTACATCAGGTGCCACAGGTTGCGCCAGACGTGGCGAATCCCTCTGGACGTGGCAGAAGACACAGGACATGGTGGATGACACAGGACGTGGCAAACAACAGCAGGTGCAGTAGACACGACTCCAACACTAGTAGGCACAGAAACGAGAACACAGCACGGGATACAGGAGCAGGTAACAGGGCACGGATGACAACTAAAACGGGAAACACTAAGGGACCATTTGCAAGTTAGACTTAGGATATACTAACAACGCTCAGGCAAGGATCAGAAGGGCAGGGCTTCTTATAATCCAGGAAATCATGTGTGTTGATGATGATGATTTTCTTCATGTCTATGCGCTGGCCCTTTAAGAGCGGGCACGAGCGTGCGGCGCACCCTACGGGACACAATGGAAATGAGCGCTGGCATCTCCTAGGAAGGAGATGGGGACCAGCACTCACAGATCCATGGCTGCAGGCGTCACGGGGTGAGTAGACTCGACGGCCCGCGGCCATGGACGCTACAGCCACAGGTTGCTCGCCTCCATGCCACGCCGCATTGATGCAGTAATTCATGGAAAAGGAGCCCCGACCAAGTATTGAGTGCATATACTGTACATACTTCTAAGTAGGCCATCATTTCAGTATTAAAAATCATTTTTGAA
Organism: Rhinoderma darwinii; assembly: GCF_050947455.1. Lineage (NCBI taxonomy): Eukaryota > Metazoa > Chordata > Amphibia > Anura > Rhinodermatidae > Rhinoderma > Rhinoderma darwinii. The sequence continues at coordinate 257,668,893 of NC_134687.1, read as the reverse complement.
ATTGGGCTTATTTAATATTCTAATTTTTAACCCCTTAAGGACGCAGCCTAGTTTTGGCCTTAAGGCTCAGAGCCCATTTTTCAAATCTGACATATTTCACTTTATGTGGTAATAACGTCGGAATGCTTAAATCTATCCAAGCGATTCTGAGATTGTTTTCTCGTGACACATTGGGCTTCATGTTCGTGGTAAAATTTGGTCGATATATTCAGTGTTTATTGGTGAAAAATTTCAAAATTTAGAGAACATTTAAATGCATCTGCTTGTAAAACAGACGGTTATACCACCCAAAATAGTTACTAGTTCACATTTCCCATATGTCTACTTTAGATTTGCATCGTTTTTTGAACACTCTTTTATTTTTCTTAGACGTTACAAGGCTTAGAACATAAACAGCAATTTCTCATATTTTTAAGAAAATTTCAAAAGCCTTTTTTTAAGGTACCTCTTGAGTTCTGAAGTGGCTTTGAGGGGCCTATGTATTAGAAACCCTGATAAAACACCCCATTTTAAAAAATAGACCCCTCAAAGTATTCAAAACAGCATTTAGAAAGTTTTTTAACCCTTCAGGCATTTCACAGGAATTAAAGCAAAGTGGAGGTGAAATTTGCAAATTTCATTTTTCTTCCTGAATTTCAATTTTATTCACAGAAGGTTTTACAAGAGAAATACTAATAAATATGTATTGTCCAGATTCTGTAGTTTTTAGAAATGTCCCACATGTGGCTCTACTGCACTCGTGGAATAAAACACAAGCCCTAGAAGCAAGGAAGCACCTAGTGCATTTTGAGGCCTCTTTTTTTATTAGAATATATTTTAGGCAGCATGCCAGGTTTGAAAAGGTGTTGAGGTGCCAAAACAGTAGGAATCCCCCAATAGTGACCCCATTTTGGAAACTACACCCCTCAAGGAATTCATTTATGGTTGTTGTTACCATTTTGACCACACAGTTTTTTCACAGCACGTATTTGAATTGGGCTATGAAATGAAAAAAAATGTCATTTTTTCCAATAAGATGTCATTTGTGATCAAAATGCCTTATTTTCACAAAGAACAAAATACCCCATTTTGTTGCCCAATTTGTCCTTAGTGCGGCAATACCCCATTTGTGGTGATAAACTGCCGTTTGGGCCCATGGGAGGGCTCAGAAGGAAAGGAGCGCTATGTGTTTGTTGGAGTCCAGATCTTGCTGGATTGGTTTTCGGGCGCCATGTCGCATTTGCAGAGCCTCAGAGGTATCAAAGCAATGGAACTCCACCAGAAGTGACCCCATTTTGGAAACTACACCCCTCAAGGAATTCAAATATGGTTGGTGTTACAATTTTGACCGCACACTTTTTTCACAGCACCTATTTGAATTGGGCTGTGAAATGAAAAAAATGTCATTTTTTCCAATAAGATGTAATTTTTTGTCAAAATTTCTTATTTTCACAGGGAACAAAATACCCCATTTTGTTGCCCAATTTCTCCTGAGTGCAGCAATACCCCATTTGTGGCGATAAACTGCCGTTTGGGCCCATGGGAGGCCTCAGAAGGGAAGGAGCACTGTGTGTTCTTTGGAGTGTAGATTTTGCTGGTTTGGTTTTCGGGTGCCGTGTCGCATTTGCAGAGCCCCAGAGGTATCAAAGCAATGGAAACCCACCAGAAGTGACCCCATTTTGGAAACTACACTCCTCAAGGAATTCATTTATGGGTGTTGTGACCATTTTGACCCCATAGTTTTTTCACAGAACTTATTTGAATTGGGCTGGGAATTAAAACAAAATAATTTTCACAAGAAACAAAATACCCCATTCTGTTGCGCAATTTGTCCTGAGTGTGGCAATACCCCATTTGTGGAGATAAACTGCCGTTTGGGCCCATGGGGGGGCTCAGAAGGAAAGGACCACCATTTGGCCTACTGGGGATTTTCTAGTGCGAAGTCATGTATGCAGAAGCCCCTGAGGTACCAGTACAGTTGAAACCCGCAAGAAGTGACCCCGTTTTAAAAACTACACCCTTAAGGCATTCATCTAGAGGTGTAGTGAGCATTTTGACCGGAGACCTACACCCCATAAACTGTAATGTGGGTTCTCCCGGGTATGGCAATACCCTACATGTGGCTGTTATCAGCTGCCTGAGCACACAGCAGGGCCCAGAGGGGAAAGACGAGGGGGGATAAGCTGTGCGGAGTGCATCAGGGTAAGTAAAATTGGGGTAAATTATAAACCAAGGGTTGTATAATAAATTTTAAAACACTCTTTCATACAGAGCTCTGGTTATTCGGGACACGTGTCACATTGATATATTGTGTCATCCCTTATCGCCCTCTTATAGCAGACTTTGCACCTCTTTTGACTTTTTCCCTTCTTGCCAGTTTGGGGAACTTCTCCTGGAAAGTGTTGTCGCCCTGGTACGATGCGTGTGGCCCCGCTTCCAGAAGTACTGGGTGCCCCCCTTTCTTGTTCCCTAAAGATTAGGTTCTTGATAACCACCTCTTGAAATTCCAGGAAAGTTCCCCTCTGGCCTGTACATCGACGTAGCACGTACGTATTGTACAATGCCATCTGTATGATGTGCCCGGCCAGCTTCTTATACCACACCGCATGGCGCTGTAGGGCTTCAGGATTTGATCTGACAAGTCCATCCCTCCCATATACCTATTGTAGTCCAGGATGCAGTCTGGTTTGGGGATGGCCTTTCCTTCATATATCCTAAATCTGTAGGTATACCCTGATGCACTCTCGCACAGCTTATACATCTTCACGCCATACCTTGCCCTCTTACCCGGCAGGTACTGGCGAAATTGAACCCTCCCTTTAAAATCTACCAGGGACTCATCAATAGAAATACACTTCTCGGGGGTGTATGCTTGGGAAAACCGGGCACCGAAACAGTCTAATAGGGGTCTCCATTTATACAAACGGTCAAAACTGGGGTCATCTCCGGGTGGGCACGGCTCATTATCAGTATAATGTAAGAAGCGAAGTATTGCCTAATTTATTTACTTTTTTAGGTTACAGTTCAGTTCTGAAGTTGCTTTGAGGGGCCCATATATTAGAAACCCCTATCAAACCTCCCCATTTTAGAAACTAGACCCCTCAAAGTATTCACAACAGCATTTAGAAAGTTTATGAACACTTTAGGTGTTTCACAGAAATGTAGAGCAAAGTAGAGGTGAAATTAAAATTTATTTTTTTTGTCAGAAAATCCTTTTTATGCCATTTTTTTTATAACACAAAAGGATTTATCAGAGAAACGCAACTCAATACTTATTGCCCAGATTCTGCAGTTTTGACAAATATCCCACATGTGGCCCATGTGCATTAATGGAGTGAAGCACCGGCCTCCGAAGCAAAGCAGCACCTAGTGGATTTTGAGGCCTCTTTTTTATTAGGCACCATGTCCGGTTTGAAGAGGTCTTGCGGTGCCAAAACAGTGGAAACCCCCCAAAAGTTACCCCATTTTGGAAACTACACCCCTCAAGGAATTCATTTATGGTTGTTGTTACCATTTTGACCACACAGTTTTTTCACAGCACGTATTTGAATTGGGCCATGAAATGAAAAAAAATGTCATTTTTTCCAATAAGATGTCATTTGTGATCAAAATGCCTTATTTTCACAAGGAACAAAATACCCCATTTTGTTGCCCAATTTGTCCTTAGTGCGGCAATACCCCATTTGTGGTGATAAACTGCCGTTTGGGCCCATGGGAGGGATCAGAAGGAAAGGAGCGCTATGTGTTTGTTGGAGTCCAGATCTTGCTGGATTGGTTTTCGGGCGCCATGTCGCATTTGCAGAGCCTCAGAGGTATCAAAGCAATGGAACTCCACCAGAAGTGACCCCATTTTGGAAACTACACCCCTCAAGGAATTCAAATATGGTTGGTGTTACAATTTTGACCGCACACTTTTTTCACAGCACCTATTTGAATTGGGCTGTGAAATGAAAAAAATGTCATTTTTTCCAATAAGATGTAATTTTTTGTCAAAATTTCTTATTTTCACAGGGAACAAAATACCCCATTTTGTTGCCCAATTTCTCCTGAGTGCAGCAATACCCCATTTGTGGCGATAAACTGCCGTTTGGGCCCATGGGAGGCCTCAGAAGGGAAGGAGCACTGTGTGTTCTTTGGAGTGTAGATTTTGCTGGTTTGGTTTTCGGGTGCCGTGTCGCATTTGCAGAGCCCCAGAGGTATCAAAGCAATGGAAACCCACCAGAAGTGACCCCATTTTGGAAACTACACTCCTCAAGGAATTCATTTATGGGTGTTGTGACCATTTTGACCCCATAGTTTTTTCACAGAACTTATTTGAATTGGGCTGGGAATTAAAACAAAATAATTTTCACAAGAAACAAAATACCCCATTCTGTTGCGCAATTTGTCCTGAGTGTGGCAATACCCCATTTGTGGAGATAAACTGCCGTTTGGGCCCATGGGGGGGCTCAGAAGGAAAGGACCACCATTTGGCCTACTGGGGATTTTCTAGTGCGAAGTCATGTATGCAGAAGCCCCTGAGGTACCAGTACAGTTGAAACCCGCAAGAAGTGACCCCGTTTTAAAAACTACACCCTTAAGGCATTCATCTAGAGGTGTAGTGAGCATTTTGACCGGAGACCTACACCCCATAAACTGTAATGTGGGTTCTCCCGGGTATGGCAATACCCTACATGTGGCTGTTATCAGCTGCCTGAGCACACAGCAGGGCCCAGAGGGGAAAGACGAGGGGGGATAAGCTGTGCGGAGTGCATCAGGGTAAGTAAAATTGGGGTAAATTATAAACCAAGGGTTGTATAATAAATTTTAAAACACTCTTTCATACAGAGCTCTGGTTATTCGGGACACGTGTCACATTGATATATTGTGTCATCCCTTATCGCCCTCTTATAGCAGACTTTGCACCTCTTTTGACTTTTTCCCTTCTTGCCAGTTTGGGGAACTTCTCCTGGAAAGTGTTGTCGCCCTGGTACGATGCGTGTGGCCCCGCTTCCAGAAGTACTGGGTGCCCCCCTTTCTTGTTCCCTAAAGATTAGGTTCTTGATAACCACCTCTTGAAATTCCAGGAAAGTTCCCCTCTGGCCTGTACATCGACGTAGCACGTACGTATTGTACAATGCCATCTGTATGATGTGCCCGGCCAGCTTCTTATACCACACCGCATGGCGCTGTAGGGCTTCAGGATTTGATCTGACAAGTCCATCCCTCCCATATACCTATTGTAGTCCAGGATGCAGTCTGGTTTGGGGATGGCCTTTCCTTCATATATCCTAAATCTGTAGGTATACCCTGATGCACTCTCGCACAGCTTATACATCTTCACGCCATACCTTGCCCTCTTACCCGGCAGGTACTGGCGAAATTGAACCCTCCCTTTAAAATCTACCAGGGACTCATCAATAGAAATACAGTTCTCGGGGGTGTATGCTTGGGAAAACCGGGCACCGAAACAGTCTAATAGGGGTCTCCATTTATACAAACGGTCAAAACTGGGGTCATCTCCGGGTGGGCACGGCTCATTATCAGTATAATGTAAGAAGCGAAGTATTGCCTAATTTATTTACTTTTTTAGGTTACAGTTCAGTTCTGAAGTTGCTTTGAGGGGCCCATATATTAGAAACCCCTATCAAACCTCCCCATTTTAGAAACTAGACCCCTCAAAGTATTCACAACAGCATTTAGAAAGTTTATGAACACTTTAGGTGTTTCACAGAAATGTAGAGCAAAGTAGAGGTGAAATTAAAATTTATTTTTTTTGTCAGAAAATCCTTTTTATGCCATTTTTTTTATAACACAAAAGGATTTATCAGAGAAACGCAACTCAATACTTATTGCCCAGATTCTGCAGTTTTGACAAATATCCCACATGTGGCCCATGTGCATTAATGGAGTGAAGCACCGGCCTCCGAAGCAAAGCAGCACCTAGTGGATTTTGAGGCCTCTTTTTTATTAGGCACCATGTCCGGTTTGAAGAGGTCTTGCGGTGCCAAAACAGTGGAAACCCCCCAAAAGTTACCCCATTTTGGAAACTACACCCCTCAAGGAATTCATTTATGGTTGTTGTTACCATTTTGACCACACAGTTTTTTCACAGCACGTATTTGAATTGGGCTATGAAATGAAAAAAAATGTCATTTTTTCCAATAAGATGTCATTTGTGATCAAAATGCCTTATTTTCACAAGGAACAAAATACCCCATTTTGTTGCCCAATTTGTCCTTAGTGCGGCAATACCCCATTTGTGGTGATAAACTGCCGTTTGGGCCCATGGGAGGGCTCAGAAGGAAAGGAGCGCTATGTGTTTGTTGGAGTCCAGATCTTGCTGGATTGGTTTTCGGGCGCCATGTCGCATTTGCAGAGCCTCAGAGGTATCAAAGCAATGGAACTCCACCAGAAGTGACCCCATTTTGGAAACTACACCCCTCAAGGAATTCAAATATGGTTGGTGTTACAATTTTGACCGCACACTTTTTTCACAGCACCTATTTGAATTGGGCTGTGAAATGAAAAAAATGTCATTTTTTCCAATAAGATGTAATTTTTTGTCAAAATTTCTTATTTTCACAGGGAACAAAATACCCCATTTTGTTGCCCAATTTCTCCTGAGTGCAGCAATACCCCATTTGTGGCGATAAACTGCCGTTTGGGCCCATGGGAGGCCTCAGAAGGGAAGGAGCACTGTGTGTTCTTTGGAGTGTAGATTTTGCTGGTTTGGTTTTCGGGTGCCGTGTCGCATTTGCAGAGCCCCAGAGGTATCAAAGCAATGGAAACCCACCAGAAGTGACCCCATTTTGGAAACTACACTCCTCAAGGAATTCATTTATGGGTGTTGTGACCATTTTGACCCCATAGTTTTTTCACAGAACTTATTTGAATTGGGCTGGGAATTAAAACAAAATAATTTTCACAAGAAACAAAATACCCCATTCTGTTGCGCAATTTGTCCTGAGTGTGGCAATACCCCATTTGTGGAGATAAACTGCCGTTTGGGCCCATGGGGGGGCTCAGAAGGAAAGGACCACCATTTGGCCTACTGGGGATTTTCTAGTGCGAAGTCATGTATGCAGAAGCCCCTGAGGTACCAGTACAGTTGAAACCCGCAAGAAGTGACCCCGTTTTAAAAACTACACCTTTAAGGCATTCATCTAGAGGTGTAGTGAGCATTTTGACCGGAGACCTACACCCCATAAACTGTAATGTGGGTTCTCCCGGGTATGGCAATACCCTACATGTGGCTGTTATCAGCTGCCTGAGCACACAGCAGGGCCCAGAGGGGAAAGACGAGGGGGGATAAGCTGTGCGGAGTGCATCAGGGTAAGTAAAATTGGGGTAAATTATAAACCAAGGGTTGTATAATAAATTTTAAAACACTCTTTCATACAGAGCTCTGGTTATTCGGGACACGTGTCACATTGATATATTGTGTCATCCCTTATCGCCCTCTTATAGCAGACTTTGCACCTCTTTTGACTTTTTCCCTTCTTGCCAGTTTGGGGAACTTCTCCTGGAAAGTGTTGTCGCCCTGGTACGATGCGTGTGGCCCCGCTTCCAGAAGTACTGGGTGCCCCCCTTTCTTGTTCCCTAAAGATTAGGTTCTTGATAACCACCTCTTGAAATTCCAGGAAAGTTCCCCTCTGGCCTGTACATCGACGTAGCACGTACGTATTGTACAATGCCATCTGTATGATGTGCCCGGCCAGCTTCTTATACCACACCGCATGGCGCTGTAGGGCTTCAGGATTTGATCTGACAAGTCCATCCCTCCCATATACCTATTGTAGTCCAGGATGCAGTCTGGTTTGGGGATGGCCTTTCCTTCATATATCCTAAATCTGTAGGTATACCCTGATGCACTCTCGCACAGCTTATACATCTTCACGCCATACCTTGCCCTCTTACCCGGCAGGTACTGGCGAAATTGAACCCTCCCTTTAAAATCTACCAGGGACTCATCAATTGAAATACACTTCTCGGGGGTGTATGCTTGGGAAAACCGGGCACCGAAACAGTCTAATAGGGGTCTCCATTTATACAAACGGTCAAAACTGGGGTCATCTCCGGGTGGGCACGGCTCATTATCAGTATAATGTAAGAAGCGAAGTATTGCCTAATTTATTTACTTTTTTAGGTTACAGTTCAGTTCTGAAGTTGCTTTGAGGGGCCCATATATTAGAAACCCCTATCAAACCTCCCCATTTTAGAAACTAGACCCCTCAAAGTATTCACAACAGCATTTAGAAAGTTTATGAACACTTTAGGTGTTTCACAGAAATGTAGAGCAAAGTAGAGGTGAAATTAAAATTTATTTTTTTTGTCAGAAAATCCTTTTTATGCCATTTTTTTTATAACACAAAAGGATTTATCAGAGAAACGCAACTCAATACTTATTGCCCAGATTCTGCAGTTTTGACAAATATCCCACATGTGGCCCATGTGCATTAATGGAGTGAAGCACCGGCCTCCGAAGCAAAGCAGCACCTAGTGGATTTTGAGGCCTCTTTTTTATTAGGCACCATGTCCGGTTTGAAGAGGTCTTGCGGTGCCAAAACAGTGGAAACCCCCCAAAAGTTACCCCAATTTGGAAACTAGACCCCTTGAGGAATTCATTGTAGTTTTCTTGGGGTGCATGCGGCTTTTTGATCAGTTTTTATTCTATTTTTAGGTGGCGCGGTGACTAAAAAACAGCAATTCTACTATTGTTTTTTTATTCTATTTTTTTTACAGAGTTCACCATGCGCTATAAATGACATATTCACTTTATTCTGTGGGGCGATACGATTACGGCGATACCAGATGTTTATAGGTTTTTTTTATGTCTTATGGCGTTTGCACAATAAAATACGTTTTGTAAAAAATCATTCACTTTTTGTGTTACCTTATTCTTAGCGCCAGAACTTTGTTATTTTTCAATCAATAAAGCCGTGTGAGGACTTATTTTTTGCGTAACGAACTGTAGTTTTGATCAGTACCATTTTTAGGCACATGCGACTTTTTGATCTCTTTTTATTCAATTTTTTTGGATGTGAAGTGACCAAACAATTGTGATTGTGGTACGGTTTATTATTATTTTCTTTTACGGCGTTTACCGTGCGGGATAAATAACGAAATAATTTTGTAGTTTAGGCCGTTACGGACGCGGGGATACCAATTATGTATAGTTTATTTGTTTGTTTATATATTTTTATTAATAATAAATGACTGATGAGGGAAAAGGGGGGATTTTTACTTTTAATACTTTTAAAACTTTTATTTTCTTATTTTTACACATCTTTTTTCAACTTTTTTTAACTTTATTACTTTGTCCCACTAGGGGACTTGAGGGCAGGAGGCCCTGATCGCTATTCTAATACACTGCACTACATGCGTAGTGCAGTGTATTAGAACTGTCAGCTACTCACTGACAGCAAGCATAGTGGGTCCTGACGTTATCAGGACCCACTAGGCTTCTGTCTATGGCATAGCCGGACGCCATTGTTTGGTGTCCGGTTGCCATAGTCACCATCGCCGGCCGCTATCGTGTAGCAGGCCGGCGATGGCAGCTTAACCCCTAAAAAGCCGCGATCTCTAGAGAACGCAGCTTTTAAGGGGTTAATCAGCGGGGACACAGCGATCGGTCCCCGCTGTAGGAGCTGTGACAGCTGCTGTATGTGTCGGGAGGACGGCCGAAATGGCCGTTACTCCCGAGACGTACTATTAGGTCATGGAGCGTGAACGATACAGCTGCCATGACCTAATAGTACGTCCAGGAGCGGGAAGGGGTTAAAGAGACTAAATTTTGGGTTTTTATTAACTGTTACCATAATCATCAACATTAAAAGAAAAAAATGCTGGAAATAGCTCTTTCTGTGTGTAATGGATCTGTATATTATATGAGTTTCCCTTTTTGATTTGAATTACTGAAATAAATTAACTTTTTTATGATATTCTAATTCATTGAGAAGGACTATATATATATATATATATATATATATATATATACACACACACACACACACACACAGTGACACCTTGGGAGGACAACTTAGCTCACAGGATCGCCATCTTCAGGGTAAGATGGTTGGCACACAAGAATTTTCACTCCAACACGGGGGATTGGTTTGAACCAACTACAACCAGCTTTACTGTCTTGAACACAGCCAGCAGTGTTACAACACAACCATACAAAACAAACCCTAGGCCGTTCAGCCTCTAACTAACACATTCAGTGTCCCTCACGAAGAGACACTGAGCCTTGTGCCCAGTACCTCAAACCATAGGCAGCTTAACCTTACACACTAGTGACACTGGGTCTTCCCCAGACTGAGAGCCCTGTGTGAACAGCACACACCTCAATTAAACAGCTGCCTCAGGTGAAGCCTAACTAGGCTCAACAGACAGCCCAAGACACGGACTGTCTGTATGGAGTGGAAGCCGTCCTTCTCCTTCACATTCCAGCAAACCAGGCCCTATTCCGTGTTTTACACCCAAGCAACAGCAGAGAAAACCCTCCCTGCTGTACATGTTCCCTGGTTGCTTAAAACCTGACAGTTTCTGCACTGTCCAGTAGCTGCACTGCTACATATCCCCCCCCCCCTTTGATACAGGCCGTAGGACTAATCACTTTACAACCTCCCCCAGGGTCAAAGCTCCTACGTTGGGAAATAATTATACTTAGGATCACCCCTACAGTAACAGACATTGGCTCATAGTGTTCAGTAACACTCATTCCATGAGTTGTGGTATACACCATATCATCTACTAAACCACTTTCAGATGCTATACTCCCCTCCATCTTGGAGTTTTGTGTCTCAGCATTTAAGGGCTCCGACTGTCTGTCCAGCGACACTTTTTCACCGCACTGACCAGACATCTCTGGGTTACTTCTATCAGACCAGGTAGTGGTCGTCTCTGCAGCAGTGTTAGGGCCCTCATCCTGCTTAGTGGTATAGCACCGCTTGCTGCCCTTAGCAACCTGTCTTGTGTCACATGCAACTTCAATGGCTAAAGCACACTCTGTATCAGTATCCATTGAACAAGCCTGAAAGACCACCTCTATGGCTCCCCTCACCTCCTGGGAAACATGGGTCTCAACGTCAATGAGAAAGACCTGCAGGGGGCAGGACTTCTATGCGTGAAGCAGTAACCCTTCCCACACCATACATGGCAGTGGTGTCCTCAATGGTACCATTGACAGCCCCAACCTCTAGGGAAATGTTTTCATGTACATCTGGTTCACTACTGGGTAGTTCATTAGTGACCGAGGCCACAGCCACCAGCGCACACACCTCACTGACTCCACCGTCCAGGAACTCATGTGCATCACTTAGGGCTACATTCACACTGGTGTGGTCGCTCAAATAAAAAGGGTAGATCAATGCTGCTGGATTCAGCCGACTATGATGTGACCCGAACCACATTCTCAGACCTGTAGAGTTTATCACCACTACACTCACACATAGCAGCAGTAAGCCCATTGTCATCCATAGCAGCAGCATACAGCTGGTGGCCATTAGGAACAGTGCACACATCACATGCAACAGTCTTGTTATTGTGAACCATGACCTCTAGGGGTCCACTTGAGATAATCTCCTCTTCTGCCTTGGCTGCGGTTTCTTCACCTGCCCGTTCACACTGCATTCCCCTGCTCAGGCTCTGTGACATACTCATGGCTTAAAGACATGTTAGGCACAATTTTAGACATTTCACTAGTGTCATCACATAAACGCTGTGCATCAAATACATTATGTGCTGCACAGTCCCAACATCAGTTTCAAAGTCAATCAGAATGGTCTCACCTAACTCAGGATCCTTCTTCACGAACAGTAAAATATCCGGATGCACCCTCGAGAACTCTTGACGAAGATCCAGTATGACCAGGAGTGGAATCCCACCAACCAACACTTCTACAGATCCTCTGCAGTTCTCTCTATGAGTGAATGGGTGCAGCAGTTAAAGATGAACTCCCATCTTAGCATTTATCGCATATCCACAGGATAAGCCATAAATGTCTTGTAGATGCGGATACTAGCTCTGGGACCTATACCTATATCAAGGACAAGGGTCACCCAACCTCCGTTTTGCTTGGTGCGGATTCCGCAAGCAGCCGATTCCAGTAGGGGACTAGTGAAGGGTGGCATGCGTGCGGATCTCTTCATTCTGTTGTATTAGAGTTACAGAAACAGCTGAGCAGCTCTTACTCAGCTGTTTCTGTAACTATCATTGAACAAAATGGAAAGAGCCATGGGCATGCGTTCCCGTTCCTCCACCAGTCCCAGCGGACACTGCACCAGGCAGAATGGTTGTCAAGCGACCACCGATCTCAATATAGGTGCGGTCCTATCAGTGGCGGATTAAGGAGACCATAGGCCCTGGGCTGTTACCCAAATTTGGGCCACCCTTCTCCACTGCCTTCCTGCCGCACCGTAACTATTGTTAACACTACCTTTTTGTGCAAGCATTAACAAATGGGTGTTATGTGTAAAGGATCTGCCAGGTACTACGTCTGTGTATACTCCCGGGATTAATCAGTCGACACCTGAGGCCAGACCTCTTAGACTGACACCGGCTCCCACCAACCAGGGTGGCAGGCTCAGGAGTGGGAGAGCCTATCGCGGCCTGGTCAGTCGGAGTTAGCTCCGCCCCCTGTCCATTTATACCTGCTTTGTTCTCTTCCTCAGTGCTTGTTATTCTTCTTGGATTCCTGGCCCCACTGCTGCCTTGCTACAGCCTGCTTCTGCCGTGCTTCTGCCTTGCTTCAGTTCCGCTTATCCTGCTTCGCTTTGCCCCTGGCTTGCTTCCTGCTCCGTGCTCTCGTTGGTATACTCCACTACATCCTGATCCTGACTGACTCATTCACCGCTCCGTTTCCTCGCGGCGTTCCGTGGGCTACTGCCCCTTCCCTTGCGTGTTCCCTGTTTGTACTCCCTTGCACTTAGACAGCGTAGGGACCGCCGCCAAGTTGTACCCCGTCGCCTAGGGCGGGTCGTTGCAAGTAGGCAGGGACAGGGCGGTGGATAGATTAGGGCTCACTTGTTCCCTTCACCTCCTTCCTGCCATTACATTATGATTCCCCTTGTCAAAGGGCTGTGTCCCTGCATACTGACAGTCTCCAACCATCGCTGACAGTATCACACTGTGCATGGACACATCCTCCTGACAAGGGGAACGGTAACACCCATTTGTCTATCAGTCCTGGACTGCACAAAGACTTTTTGCGAAATACAAGGATTTCCTGTAATAAACATGTCAGGAGAGGTGACAGATTCTCTATAAATCCAGTGACTCACAGGTGACTTCTTCTCAGATTCTAGTAGTTTTTTCCCTCTTTTATTCTCCATCCGGTCCAGACCTCATAATGACTTCTCCCGGCCATGACCCATTTCTGCAGAATTTGCCACAGAGAAGTCTTCGGCTCCTCACTTTTCCAACATTTCCACACCTATAAACGAAGATAAAATTGTCATGGTGCCACACGCTGCGCCCTTAAGCCTTTAGTGACCGCACTATAGTGTTTCTACGTCGGTCACTAACGGGCCTTATTCCGACGCAATAGACTTTTTACTTCGCTGCATTGGAATAAGTAAACAGAGCAGGGAGCTGTCAAATCTCCCTGCTCTCAGCTACCAGAAGTAGCTGAGGGTTGGGGGCGTCCCTGCTCGAACGTATGAGATCGATATTAGTATCGATCTCACCCGTTTAACCCTTCAGATGCGGTGCTCAATAGCGTGCACCACATCTGAGTGGTTTTGGAGAGAGGGAGGGAGCTCCCTCTCATCTCACTGACACCCGGCGATAAAATCGCTGAGTGTCTGTGTCTCCGATGGCAGCCGGGGGCCTAATAAAGGCCCCCAGGTCTGCCTGTAATGAATGCCTTCTAGATCATGCCTCTGGCATGACCTAGCAGATTCCTGTCCGTTTTACACGGACAGGCATAATACACTGCAATACAGAAGTGCAGTGTATTATAAATGCGATCGTATAATCGCATAGTGAAGTCCCCTAGTGGGACTAGTAAACAACTTTAAAAAATTTTTTAATAAAAAGTGAAAGAAAAAAAAAGGGGGAAAAAAAAATTAAAAAAAACACTTTTCCCCCTTACAAAGTGCATTATTATTAACAAACAAAATAAAGTAAAAAAGTTACACATATTTGGTATTGCCGCGTCCATAATGACCGCAACTATTAACTTATTACATCATTTAACCCGCACGGTGAACGCCGTAAAAAATAAAATACAAAAACATGCAAAAATTACTGTTTTCTTTGAATCCAGCCTTAAAAAAATGTGATAAAAAGTGATCAAAAAGTCGCATCTACTCCAAAATGGTACCGATAAAAACTACACGTTGTCCCACACAAAAAAAAAGCCCTCCTACAATTGCATCGGCGAAAAAATAAAAACGTTACGGCTCTTCAAATATGGAGACACAAAAACAAATAATTTTGAAAAAAAAGTGTAAAAGTAGTAAAACATACAAAAACTATACAAATTTGGTATAGTTGCAATCGCAACAACCCACTAAATAAAGTTATTGTGTTATTTATACCACACGGTAAACGGCGTAAATTTGGGACGCAAAAAGTGTGGCAAAATTGCTGTTTTTTTTCTATTCCCCCCGAAAACAAAAGTTAATAAAAGTTAATCAATACATTTTATGTACCCCAAAATGGTGCTATTAAAAATTACAACTTGTCCCACAAAAAACAAGACCTTATACAGCTATGTCGACGCAAAAATAAAAAGTGTATAGCTCTTTGAATGAGACGATGGAAAAACTTAAAAAATGGCCTGGTCATTAAAGTCTAAAATAGGCTGGTCATTAAGGGGTTAAATATAATAGCACCATACACAAGCCCCTTGTAGATAGCATCACACAAAGCCCCTCTAAAGATAGCGCCGACACACAGCCCCCTGTAGATAGCGCCCCACACTCCCCCCTGTAGATAGCATCACACACAGCCCACCTATAGATATCGCCACACACACACACCATGTAGATAGCACCACACAGACCCCTGTAGATAGCGCCACACATACAGTGAAGGAAATAAGTATTTGATCCCTTGCTGATTTTGTAAGTTTGCCCACTGTCAAAGACATGAACAGTCTAGAATTTTTAGGCTAGGTTAATTTTACCAGTGAGAGATAGATTATATAAAAAAAAAAAAGAAAATCACATAGTCAAAATTATATATATTTTTTTGCATTGTGCACAGAGAAATAAGTTACATAGTTACATAGTTACATAGTTAGTACGGCTGAAAAAAGACACATGTCCATCAAGTTCAACCAAGGGAAGGGAAAAGGGAAGGAAAAATTTCTACACATAGGAGCTAATATTTTTTTGTTCTAGGAAATTATCTAACCCTTTTTTAAAGCCATCTACTGTCCCTGCTGTGACCAGCTCCTGCGGTAGGCTATTCCATAGATTCACAGTTCTCACTGTAAAGAAGCCTTGTCGCCTCTGCAGCTTGAACCTTTTTTTCTCCAGACGGAGGGAGTGCCCCCTTGTTTTTTGAGCGGGTTTTACAAGGAACAGGATATCACCATATTTTTTGTATGTGCCATTAATATATTTATATAAGTTAATCATGTCCCCCCTTAGTCGTCTTTTTTCAAGGCTAAATAGGTTTAATTCTTTCAATCTTTCCTCATAACTTAAATTCTCCATGCCCCTAATTAGCTTCGTTGCTCTTCTTTGTATTTTTTCCAACTCCAGGGCATCCTTTCTATGAACTGGAGCCCAGAACTGAACTGCATATTCTAGATGAGGCCTCACTAATGCTTTGTAAAGTGGTAATATTACATCCCTGTCCCGCGAGTCCATGCCTCTTTTAATACACGACAATATCCTGCTGGCCTTTGAAGCAGCTGATTGACACTGCATGCTGTTATTGAGTTTATGATTTACAAGTACACCCAGATCCTTCTCAACAAGTGAATCTGCCAGTGTAGCTCCCCCTAGGACATATGATGCATGCAGGTTGTTGGTACCCAGATGCATAACTTTACATTTATCTACATTAAACTTCATCTGCCAAGTGGACGCCCAAACACTTAGTTTGTTTAAATCTGCTTGCAATTCATGAACATCTTCCATAGTCTGAACTATATTACATAGCTTGGTGTCATCTGCAAAAATAGAAATAGTGCTATTAATCCCATCCTCTATATCATTAATAAATAAGTTGAATAATAGTGGTCCCAGCACTGAACCCTGGGGTACACCACTTATAACTGGGGACCATTCAGAGAAGGAATCATTGACCACAACTCTCTGGATACGGTCCTTGAGCCAATTCTCAATCCAATTACAAACTATATTTTCTAAACCTATAGTCCTTAATTTACCCATTAGGCGTCTATGGGGGACAGTGTCAAATGCCTTTGCAAAGTCCAAAAACACTAAATCCACAGCGGCCCCTCTGTCTAGACTTCTGCTCACCTCTTCATAAAAACAGATTAGGTTAGTTTGACAACTTCTGTCCTTAGCAAAACCGTGCTGGCTGTCACTTATAATGCTATTTACTGTCACAT
The DNA here is from genome assembly GCF_050947455.1 of Rhinoderma darwinii. NCBI lineage: Eukaryota > Metazoa > Chordata > Amphibia > Anura > Rhinodermatidae > Rhinoderma > Rhinoderma darwinii. Next base: position 257,652,398 of record NC_134687.1, on the reverse strand, counting down.
AATCCTGTATATAGTCCCTCAATAGCCCCTCAAACATTTTCCCCACGATGGATGTTAAGCTTACTGGTCTATAATTACCTGGGGAAGACCTAGAGCCCTTTTTGAAAATAGGCACCACACTTGCGCTGCGCCAGTCCCTTGGCACTATACCAGTCACTAGAGATTCTCTGAATATTATGAAAAGGGGGATAGAAATAACTGAACTAAGCTCTTTAAGAATTCTAGGGTGTAACCCATCTGGTCCCGGGGCCTTGTGTACATTTATTTTATTTAATTTAGCTTGGACCATCTCTACATTCATCCAATTCAGTATATCAACTGATATATTAACAGCACTGGCACCGGCTACATCAGCTGCTCTTTCTTCTGTTGTATATACAGAGCTAAAGAACCCATTTAGTAACTCTGCCTTCTCTTGATCCCCTGTGATCAACTCCCCATTACCATTATCTAGGGGTCCTACATGTTCAGACCTTGGCTTTTTAGCATTTATATACTTGAAGAATTTTTTGGGATTTGTTTTACTATCCTTGGCCACCTGCCTTTCATTTTGTATTTTTGCTATTTTTATTACATTTTTACAGATTTTATTAAGCTCTTTATATTTTACAAAGGCTACAGCTGTACCCTCAGATTTGTATTTTTTAAATGCCCTTTTTTTGTCATGTATTGCCCCTTTCACAGAAGGTGTAAGCCATGTGGGGTTTAATTTGAGTCGTTTATACTTGTTAAATTTTGCACTATAATTACCCAAAGTGGATTTGAAAATCTCCCATTTATCATTTGTCCCATTATTTGACATTAGTTTTTCCCAGTCTATATCCTGAATTGCCGCCCTCATCCTGGGAAAATTGGCTTTCTTAAAATTAAATGTTTTTGCCCTCCCAGTCTGCGTTTGTTTTTTACAGTATAGGTAAAATGTAACTATATTATGATCACTGTTACCGAGGTTTTCACGAACATTGACATTCCCAACAAGATCTGCATTATTAGAAATGACCAGATCCAACAGAGCTTCACCTCTAGTCGGGTCTTCCACAAACTGGCCCATAAAATTTTCCTGCAACAGGTTGAGGAAATGTCTCCCCTTTGCAGTTGAAGCTGAACCATGACACCAATTAATATCCTGGAAATTAAAATCTCCCATTATCACTACAGTACCCGCCTGTGCAGCCCACTCCATCTGTTTATATAGCTGAACATCCATCTCCTCAGTTATATTGGGGGGTCTATAGATTACACCAAAAGTAATTTTTTCAGTGTTTACCTCCCTTTCTAGTTCCACCCACAAGGTTTCAACCTCCTCACAGTCTTCACCCACTATTGTCTCTTTCACACTCACCTTCATATCATTTCTCACATACAGACATACACCACCACCTTTCCTATTTGTCCTGTCTTTCCGAAAAAGTGTAAAACCCTGTAGATTTACAGCCCAGTCATGTGAAGAGTCCAGCCATGTTTCAGCAACACCAACTATATCTATATTTTCTTCCAGTATCAAGGCCTCCAGCTCCCCCATTTTGCTTGCTAGACTTCTGGTATTTGTGAACATACACTTTAACTTGCCTGTCAGTTTTTCACTTTTATTATCAGAAATGTGATTTGACATTAATCGGGCCTTTTTATTTACACTGATGTTTTGTAACGAAAGGATCTCCTTATCTTGTTGTCTAGTCCTCTCCCCACATTCTGTTTCTCCCCCCACCAATATAGTCTGACCCCTCTCTAACCTGGCTACCCCTTTTTTTTCTACATTGACCTCCCTCCTCAGCCCTAGTTTAAATACTCCGCCACCCCAGCTAGAATTTGATCCCTTTGGCAAACAAGACTTAATACTTGGTGGCAAAACCCTTGTTGGCAAGCACAGCATTCAGCCTTTTTTGTAGTTGATGATGAGGTTCGCACACATGTTAGATGGAATTTTGGCCCACTCCTCTTTGCAGATCATCTGTAAATCATTACGATTTCGAGGCTGTCACTTGGCAACTCGGATCTTCAGCTCCCTCCATAAGTTTTCGATGGGATTAAGGTCGGGAGACTGGCTAGGCCACTCCATGACCTTAATGTGCTTCTGTTTGAGCCACTCCTTTGTTGCCTTGGCTGTATGTTTCGGGTCATTGTCGTGCTGGAAGACCAGCCACGAGCCAGTTTTAATGTCCTGGTGGAGGGAAGGAGGTTGTCACTCAGGATTTGACGGTACAAGGCTCAATCCATTCTTCCATTGATGCAGTGAAGTAGTCCTGTGCCCTTAGCAGAGAAACACCCCCAAAACATAATGTTTCCACCTCCATGCTTGACAGTGGGGATGGTGTTCTTTGGGTCATAGGCAGCATTTCTCTTCCTCCAAACATGGCGAGTTGAGTTAATACCAAAGAGCTCAATTTTAGTCTCATCTGACCACAGCACCTTCTCCCAATCACTCTCAGAATCATCCAGATGTTCATTTGCAAACTTCAGACGGGCCTGTACATGTGCCTTCTTGATCAGGGGGACCTTGCGGGCACTGCAGGATTTTAATCCATTACGGCATAATGTGTTACCAATGGTTTTCTTGGTGACTGTGGTCCCAGCTGCCTTGAGATCATTAACAAGTTCCCCCCGTGTAGTTTTCGGCTGAGCTCTCACCTTCCTAAGGATCAAGGATACCCCACGAGGTGAGATTTTGCATGGAGCCCCAGATCGATGTCGATTGACAGTCATTTTGTATGTCTTCCATTTTCTTACTATTGCACCAACAGTTGTCTCCTTCTCACCCAGCATCTTACTTATGGTTTTGTAGCCCATTCCAGCCTTGTGCAGGTCTATGATTTTGTCCCTGACATCCTTAGAAAGCTCTTTGGTCTTGCCCATGTTGAAGAGGTTAGAGTCAAACTGATTAATTGAGTCTGTGGACAGGAGTCTTTTATACAGGTGACCATTTAAGAGAGCTGTCCTTAATGCAGGCACCAAGTTGATTTGGAGCGTGTAACTGGTCTGGAGGAGGATGAACTCTTAATGGTTGGTAGGGGATCAAATACTTATTTCTCTGTGCACAATGCAAATAAATATATATAATTTTGACTATGTGATTTATTTTTATTTTTTTTAGATAATCTATCTCTCACTGGTAAAATTAACCTAGCCTAAAAATTCTAGATTGTTCATGACTTTGACAGTGGGCAAACTTACAAAATCAGCAAGGGATCAAATACTTATTTCCTTCACTGTAGCTCCCTGTAGATAGTGCCCCACACCTCTCCCTGTAGATAGCATCACACACAGCCCCCTGGAGATAGTGGCAAACAGCCTCCCTCTAATAGTGTCACACATCCCACCTATTGATAGTGCCACACAGCCCCTGTAGATAATGTCACACACCGCCTTGTAGATAGTGCCAAACAGGCCCCCCTGTAGATAGCGCCACACAGCCCCCTATAGATAGTGCCACACCTTCCTTGTAGATAGCGCCACACACACCCCACTGTAGAAAGTGCCACACACACCCCTGTTGATAGCATCACATACAGCACCCCCAATAGATAGCACCAAGCGGCCCCTGTAGATAGAGCCACACAAACCCCTGTAGGTAGCGCCACACAGACTTCTGTAGATAGATAGTGCCCCACAGACCCACCCAAAAGATAGCATCACACACAGCCTCGCTATAGATAGCACCACACAGACCCCTGTAGATAGCGCCACACAGACCCCTGTAGATATCGCCACACAGACCACTGTAGACAGTGCCCCACACCCCCCCTGTAGATTGCATCACACACAGCCCCCCTATAGGTAGTGCCACACAGACCCCTGTAGATAATGCCACACACACCCTTGTAGATAGTGCCAAAAAGGTCCCCCTGTAGATAATGCCACACAGCCCGTTAGATAATAACACACACACACACCCCAGTAGATAGCATCACATACAGCCCCCCCTATAGATAGCACCAAACGGCTCCCTGTAGCTAGAGCCACACAGACCCCTTTAGGTAGCCCCACATGGACCTCTGTAGATAGTGTCCCACACCCCCTCCATTAAGATAGCATCACACACAGCCTCCCTATAGATAGCACAACACAGACCCCTGTAGATAGCGCCACACAGACCTCTGTAGATAGCGCCATACAGACCATTGTAGAAAGTGCCCCACACCCCCTGTAGATAGCATCACACACATGCCCCCTGTAGATAGTGCCACCCATCCTCTGTAGATAGCGCCACCCTCTGTAGATAGCACCACCACCTTGTAGCGAACGCCACACAGCCCCTGTAGAAATCGCCACACAGTCCCCCTATAGATGCAACACCCTCTGTAGTTAGTGCCACACTTACTTGTCCCCGTTCTAGCACCATCGTCTTTTCCGATGATGCAGGCCTGGTCCCTTCTGACGTCGTCGCGCCACCTGCTTAAAAAAAAGGCCGAATAGTGGGGAAGGGAACTAATAGTTCCCTTGCCTTGCCAGAGATGTCAATTGTATCCACGTCTTTCGGACGCAGATGCAATTGATTCCAGGGGCCTTCAATTTTGTCATTGTTTTTGCCACGATTCGCAGAAAAATGTGACAAAACTGTGGTGTGGTCTTCGGGTGGCAATGGGCCCCCCAGGAGCCTGGGGTCCCGGGCGGCAGCCCATAATGGACCGATGGGGAATCGCCACTTGGTCCCATAGCTAGGACGTGCATCTGTCAGATATCCTGTGGATAAGCCATAAATGTCTAAGCTGGTAATACCCCTTTAAATACTGTAAGGATATATACTATACTAGAAGGATGGAGGATTTGCTTAAGGTTTTTTTCCCTGTCCTTTTTTAAAACGGATGAATTTCATTAGTCAATAATTTTTGCCACAAACTGCCCTCTGCAGATAATGCCACACAGCCCTCTGTAGATACTGGCCACAGCCCCCCTGTAGATAAAGCCACACACTGCCCTCTGTGGATATTGCCACACAGCCCCATGTAGATATTGCCACAGCCCCCATGTGGATAATGCCACACACTTCCCTCTGTAGATAATGGCACACAGCCGCCTGTAGATACTGCCACAGCCCTCCTCTAGATAATGCCACACACTGCCGTCTGTAGATGGTGCCACACAGCCCCCTGTAGATACTGCCACAGCCCCCTGTAGATAATGCCACACACTTCCCTCTGTAGATAATGCCACACAGCCCCCTGTAGATACTGCCACAGCCTCCCTGTAGATAATGCCACACACATTCCTCTGTAGATAATGCCACACAGCTCCCTGTAGATAATGCCACACACTGCCCTCTGTAGATAATGCCACATAGCATTCTGTGGGTAATGATACACTCTGCCCTCTGTAGATACTGCCACAGCCCCCCTGTAGATAAAGCTACACAGTGCCCTCTGTGTATATTGCCACACAGCCCCATGTAGATATTGCCAAAGCCCCCCTGTAGATAATGCCATACACTGCCCTCTGTAGATAATGCCACAGTCCCCTGTAGATACTGCCACAACCCCCTGTAGATAATGCCACACAGCCCCCTGTAGATACTGCCACAGCCCTCTGTAAATAATGCCACACAGCCCCCTGTAGATAATGCCACACACTGCCCTCTGTAGATAATGCCACACAGCCCCCTATAGATACTGCCATAGCCCCCTGTCGATAATGCCACACACTGTCCTCTGTAGATTAAGCCACACAGCCCCCTGTAGATACTGCCACAGCCCCCTTATAGATAATGCCACACACTGCCCTCTGTAGATAATGCCACACAGCCCCCTGTAGAAACTGCCACAGCCCCCTTGTAGATAAAGCCACACACTGCCCTCTGTAGATATTGCCACAGCCCCTGTAGATAATGCCACAGTGCCCTCTGTAGATACTGCCACAGCTCCCCTGTAGGTAGTACCACACAGACCCTTTGTACATAGCACCCCTGTAGATGGCACCCCCTGTAGATGGCACACCCTCCCGTAGATGGCACCCCCCTTCCTATAGATAGCACCGCTGAAGGCGAACGCACCAGGAGAAGTCTCCAGGAGACAGTAACGTCATAGTCTTCTCCTGGAGCGGTACCCTGCTCCTGAAGTGGAATCCCCGGCCACAGTGTCCCATCTGCCGGTGATTCCGCTCCAGGAGAGGTCCCTGACTTCACTGTCCATATATAGATATTGGCTTTTCCTGGAGCAGACTCACCGGCCACAGCTGTGTCAGGGACGGCTGTGACCAGGGATTCTGCTTCAGGAGAAGTCCCTGACGTTACTGTCTATATATGGACAGTGAAGTCAGGGACTTCTCCTGGAGCGGAATCCCCGGCCAAGTGTCGGCTGCTGTGGCCGGGGATTCCGCTTCACGTCCCTGTCATCACTCTCCATATATGGACAGTGCAGTCAGGAACTTCTCCTGGAGTGGAATCACCGGCCGTTGTGGATGGGGATTCCGCTTCAGGATTAGGGGACCGCTCCAGGCGACGTCCAAGACGTCACTGTCCATATATGGATAGTGAAGTCAGGCACTTCTCCTGGAGCGGAATCCCTGGACACAGCTTCGGCCGAAGCTGTGGCAAGGGATAACGGACTCCGCTTCTACATTGAGCAATAAAATCCTCTCCTTCTCACCTGCAATTCGAACTGTGAGCTGGAGAAGGGAGCTATCACTAGCAGTTGTGATCGGACATAACCTTGATCCCGGCCGTTTAACCCCTTTAATGTTGTGGTCAATAGCGCCTCATCGGCGTCCACACAATGCTATCGCAGGCTGCCTAATGAAGGCCCACAGGTCTGCCATGTGTATGGGCCTATTAAACACGGACAGGCAATAACATACTGCAGATCCCTCAAAATCTGTGGGATTGAACGTATACGCTGTGGCATCAGGGGGGGTAATGTGAAGAAGGTCTTGGCACAGAAGGAATGTAGGTGGATTGTGCAATTAGGATCCATGGCACCGGCCGGACTCAACGAAAAATGAAGCTTCGCACCCTTCCTATAAGGATGCTGGAACCACCTGACTATCAGCATAATATACTTTTATTACATTTTAAAATTGTGTATTGTTTGTGTGTCGAGTTTTTAACCATTATTCTTTTAGTAGGTATGTGACATATCGGCTGATATCCAGTGAAGCACCTGTGTACTCCTAAACAAACCCCTTAAAGTTCGATGATTCTTTATGCTGCGGACCTTGATGTGGAGTTCATATATTCGGGATTCTATTTATGTAATTCATTTGCGATTTTACCCCTATACGTGTCTGCATGAGCACTTTAATTGTCGCCTGGCTTTTCACAGACGACCCTATATGACCGTTACCTAACAGTAACAGTCTCTTATAATTTTCTGCACTGTTATTAGATGTCTGTTATGTCTGTACGGTTTAATTTGGAGATCTATGTATCTCCCGTATTCATGTTTTTATCATCAATATTTATGAGGTATTGTTATGCCCGTAATGATACATTACACAATATGTATTGTATTTTTTTATAATAGCACAGCACTAGAGTGTACACAACTAAAAGTGTATCTTATAATTATATTAGGTCATTTGGCGCAATTGCCATTTTAATAACAAAATGTTTTTCTTTTTTCTTTTTTGCTAAACACTGTATTATGAGGGTATTGTTTTCCCCGAGATTTGTCATTGTTCTTGTATAAAAATGACTGTCTAACTCTACATATACAAACACCCGAGTCATTATCAGATATTACAATGATATCAATCTGTTTGAAGTAAATAATCGAAATACAAGTAGGCTATTAGTTGCCACATTACATGTTTACTTACCCACATCTGGTCTGCGCTGTCCAATGGGGTGCGCGCTCCATACGTACGCGGCCGGGACTGGGGCTAGGCCACGCCCGGACCTCCGATAGTGCGGTGCGCATGTCCGGATCTCTTGGTACGCGTCGAGAATCCGGATGTGCGCCGCAGCACTGGAGGACGGAAGTGGGGCCTGCCACACTTCCGGTTGCGCCGTCGGATGCGCGCCATGCACCCTTGGAAGGGGTAGACTTCATTTAGAATACACCTGGGCTATACATAGATGGTATATATAGGGTGCCCACTGGATAGACACACTATACCCACTTGAGGAAGCGGATAATCGCGAAACGCGCGTCGGGGCGCACCCAGAGATCATCAGAAAACATTTAAAGACATTCATGGGTAAGAATATCCTGTTTTTCCCTGTAGATTCAGGGTACGGTCTATATCTATTTCTCTAGTACACTATGTTTCTTCTTTGGACCATTTATGTCCTGTATTAGTACTAATATGTGTACTGAGTGTAATTTACCATAACTTATACCAGTGATACTCTTACTGCTACCTATACAATAGGGGTCACTATTTATAACTCTGGTTTTCCTGATGTAGTTCTATGTTGATTACTTATTGAGTTTCTCCTGTCATATATATCTTTTTAAATGTTTGTTGTTCTGTATATTTAAATAAAGTATTTTTTACATTTTTTGACATATATTGGCTTTAAGACTCTGTTTCCCTTGTATCAACACATGAGATATGTAGAGAATTATAGAAGTGATCAAAGGACTGTTTATATAAGTCTCCTATTGAGACTAAAAATATATATAAAAAAATTAAATAAACTTTATTTATTAAAAAATACTTATAAAGCAAAACTAATAAAAGGGAACCAAAAATTGTACATAATTGGTATTTCCAGCATTTGTAATGACCCATACAATAAAGTTAATTTGCTAATTATACACCAGGGTCAAAAACGGAAAAACAAAATCCTGAAAATTTAAATTATTTTTTTTTAAAAGATTTTTATTGAGTTTTTGTAACATAATACAAAATCATAAAGAATGAAAACAGAAAAAAAGTGAACATTGGTGTACAGACGGTGTTTGGGGACACAGCCCAAGACATTTTCCTGGAAACAACACGAATAAGGGTATGTGCAAATGTAGTGTTTTCAGGTGTATTTCAGGGCGTTTACACCTCGAAAAACGCCTACAAACATCTGCCCATGGATTTCAATGGGAAATACGGCGTTCTCTTAAAAAAATGGCACCTAAAATGATGCCTGCGAAAAAGAAGTGCATGTCACTTCTTCAGCCGTTTTTCGAGCTGTTTTTCATTGACTCTATAGAAAGACAGCTCCAAAAACGGCTGTAAAAAACGCTGCGAAAAACGCGAGTGGCTTAAAAAACGTCTGAAAATCAAGAGCTGTTTTCCCTTGAAAACAGCTCCGTATTTTCAGAAGTTTTTGATTTTGTGGGTGCACATACCCTAACAGTTATACAACATCCTATCCAGACCTCTGTCTAGATACAGGGTGAGTTCCCTTTCATGAAACCTTTATGCAATCAATAGACCCCCAGACAGTACAGCTATCTTGGAGAGACCAAAGAAGAACAAGACCGACACAAATTTTCCCTCCCTTCTCAGCAATCCCATAGGCCGGGTTCCCACATAGCTTAAATGCTGCAGAATTTCGGCAACGGAATTGTGTGCGGAAATTTCGCAGCATGCCCAAGCTGGGGGAAAAAAAACAAGTAAAAAAACTGCATCGTAAATGTTAATAAATTGGCCTGTGATGCGGAATTTAATTCCACAGCATGCAAATTTATGCTGCGTTTTTGTTGATTTTCAGTTGCGGGTTTACCCCATTGAATTCAATGGGGATGTAAAACCCACAAGTGTTGCAACTTTTGCAGCGTTTTCGCAGCAATTACAACGCAAAATCGCAACTCCGTAAAAAAAAAATCACACTTACCCAGAACGCTCTCCTTCTTCCTACAGTCCGTACTCCTGGGATGATGTTTCATCACATGTGACCGCTGCAGCCAATCACAGGCTGCAGCGTCAATGTCATCGTCTCATGTTGGGTACGTGAACCCACTGGGCCGTACCGCCTTGACGGTACGGCAGCTGGCCTACAGGACACAGGTCACAGCACCTTAGATAATGCCACACACACACACAACCCTATAGATAGCATCACATAGAGCCCCCCTATAGATAGCACCAAACGACCCCCTGTAGCTAGAGCCACACAGACTCCTGTAGGTAGCCCCACATGGACCTCTGTAGATAGTGACCCACACCCCCTCCCTTAAGATAGCATCACACACAGCCGCCCTATAGATAACACAACACAGACCCCTGTAGATAGCGCCACAAAGGCCTCTGTAGATAGCGCCACACAGACCATTGTAGACAGTGCCCCACACCCCCTGTAGGTAGCATCACACACATCCCACCTGTAGATAGTGCCATCCATCCTCTGTAGATAGTTCCACCCCCTGTAGATAGCACCACCACCTTGTAGCAAACGCCACACAGCCCGTGTAGAAATCGCCACACAGTCCCCCTATAGAAGCTGTCAGGTCCGTATTTCAGGGTAGCTTCCTTCTCCCTGTTATTTCACACCGAATAACCACATCTGTAAATTGAGAGCTGAAGGCATGCCTGGAAAGAAGTAAACCAGCCAGAGATGTTGGTACACAGCTTTCCTCAAATAGGACAGGAAGCGAACTGAACTTTATTCAGAAAAAAAGAAACACAGGAAAAGACACATGCCCCCTCCCTAGAGATGTGGGAGTGCCCAAGCCCCCACAGGCTTCTCAGCTGCAAGTTCTTCTGTACACTCCTCTTGCATTCCAGGGGGCGGTGTCTTCCATAGGCATGTTATGCAGGCTCTTTGTGGTCCATGAATCCAATCTCTTTGTGTAATATACTGAATATATATATATATATATATATATAGTGAAGGAAATAAGTATTTGATCCCTTGCTGATTTTGTATGTTTGCCCACTGTCAAAGACATGATCAGTCTAGAATTTTTAGGCTAGGTTAATTTTACCAGTGAGAGATAGATTATATTAAAAAGAAAACAGAAAATCACATAGTCAAAATTATATATATTTATTTGCATTGTGCACAGAGAAATAAGTATTTGATCCCTTTGGCAAACAAGACTTAATACTTGGTGGCAAAACCCTTGTTGGCAAGCACAGCAGTCAGACGTTTTTTGTAGTTGATGATGAGGTTTGCACACATGTTAGATGGAATTTTGGCCCACTCCTCTTTGCAGATCATCTGTAAATCATTAAGATTTCGAGGCTGTCGCTTGGCAACTCGGATCTTCAGCTCCCTCCATAAGTTTTCGATGGGATTAAGGTCTGGAGACTGGCTAGGCCACTCCATGACCTTAATGTGCTTCTTTTTGAGCCACTCCTTTGTTGCCTTGGCTGTATGTTTCGGGTCATTGTCGTGCTGGAAGACCTAGCCACGAGCCATTTTTAATGTCCTGGTGGAGGGAAGGAGGTTGTCACTCAGGATTTGATGGTACATGGCTCCATCCATTCTCCCATTGATGCGGTGAAGTAGTCCTGTGCCCTTAGCAGAGAAACACCCCCAAAACATAATGTTTCCACCTCCATGCTTGACAGTGGGGACGGTGTTCTTTGGGTCATAGGCAGCATTTCTCTTCCTCCAAACACGGCGAGTTGAGTTAATGCCAAAGAGCTCAATTTTAGTCTCATCTGACCACAGCACCTTCTCCCAATCACTCTCAGAATCATCCAGATGTTCATTTGCAAACTTCAGACAGGCCTGTACATGTGCCTTCTTGAGCAGGGGGACCTTGCGGGCACTGCAGGATTTTAATCCATTACGGCGTAATGTGTTACCAATGGTTTTCTTGGTGACTGTGGTCCCAGCTGCCTTGAGATCATTGACAAGTTCCCCCCCGTGTAGTTTTCGGCTGAGCTCTCACCTTCCTCAGGATCAAGGATACCCCATGAGGTGAGATTTTGCATGGAGCCCCAGATCGATATCGATTGACAGTCATTAGTATGTTTTCCATTTTCTTACTATTGCACCAACAGTTGTCTCCTTCTCACCCAGCGTCTTACTTATGGTTTTGTAGCCCATTCCAGCCTTGTGCAGGTCTATGATCTTGTCCCTGACATCCTTAGAAAGCTCTTTGGTCTTGCCCATGTTGTAGAGGTTAGAGTCAGTCTGATTAATTGAGTCTGTGGACAGGAGTCTTTTATACAGGTGACCATTTAAGACAGCTGTCTTTAATGCAGGCACCAAGTTGATTTGGAGCTTGTAGCTGGTCTGGAGGAAGCTGAACTCTTAATGGTTGGTAGGGGATCAAATACTTATTTCTCTGTGCACAATGCAAATAAATATATATAATTTTGACTATGTGATTTTCTGTTTTTTTTTTAAATATAATCTATCTCTCACTGGTAAAATTAACCTAGCCTAAAAATTCTAGACTGTTCATGTCTTTGACAGTGGGCAAACTTACAAAATCAGCAAGGGATCAAATACTTATTTCCTTCACTGTATATAAGGATAATATTTTTCAAACAATATACATGGTAATGATGCCTGACAATGCGACATCTCTGTAGTTAGTGCCACACTTACTTGTCCCCGTTCTAGCGCCATCCTCTTTTCCGACGATGCAGGCCTGGTCTCTTCTGACCAGGCCGCATCCAGCGAAATGACGCAAGTGGCACGACGACGTCATCGCGCCACCTGCTTAAAAAAATGGCCGAATGGTGGGGAAGGGAACTGATAGTTCCCTTGCCTTGCCAGAGATGTCAATTGTATCCACGTCTTTCGGACGCAGATGCAATTGATTCCAGTTTTGTCGTGGTTTTTGCCGCGATTCGCAGAAAAACGTGACAAAACTGTGGTGTGGTCTTTGGTTGGCAATGGGCCCCCCAGGAGCCTGGGGTCCTGGGCGGCAGCCCATAATGGACCGATGGGGAATCGCCACTTGGTCCCATAGCTGGGACATGCATCTGTCAGATATCCTGTGGATAAGCCATAAATGTCTAAGCTGGTAATACCCCTTTAAATACTGTAAGGATATATACTATACTAGAAGGATGGAGGATTTGCATCAGGTTTTTTTTCCCTGTCCTTTTTTAAAACTGATTAATTTCATTAGTCAATATTTTTTGGGCCACAAACTGCCCTCTGTAGATAATGCCACAAAGCGCCTGTAGATAATGCCACACTCTGCCCTCTGTAGATAATGCCACACAGCTCCCTGTAGATACTGCCACAGCCCGCTTGTAGATAATGCCACACACTGCCCTCTGTACATGGTGCCACACAGCCCCCTGTAGATACTGCCACAGCCCCCTTGTAGACAATGCCACACACTTCCCTCTGTAGATAATGCCACACAGCCCCCTGTAGATACTGCCACAGCCTCCCTGTAAATAATGGCACACACATCCCTCTGTAGATAATGACACACAGCCCCCTGTAGATAATGCCACACAGCTCCCTGTAGATAATGCCAACAACTGCCCTCTGTAGATAATGCCACATAGCATCCTCTGGGTAATGCCACACTCTGCCCTCTGTAGATACTGCCACAGCAACCTTGTAGATAAAGCCACACAGTGCCCTCTGTGTATATTGCCACACAGCCCTCTGTAGATAATGCCACACAGCCCCCTGTAGATACTGCCACAGTCCCCTGTAGATAATGCCACACAGCCCCCTATAGATACTGCCACAGCCCCCTGTAGATAATGCCACACACTGCCCTCTGTAGATAATGCCACACAGCCCCCTGTAGATACTGCCACAGCCCTCTGTAGATAATGCCACACAGCCCCCTCTAGATAATGCCACACACTGACCTCTGTAGATAATGCCACACAGCCCCCTGTAGAAACTGCCACAGCCCCCTTGTAGATAAAGCCACACACTGCCCTCTGTAGATATTGCCACAGCTCCCTGTAGATAATGCCACACTGTCCTCTGTATATACTGCCACAGCTCCCCTGTAGGTAGTACTACACAGCCCCTTTGTACATAGCACCCCTGTAGATGACACCCCTTGTAGATGGCACACCCTTCCGTAGATGGTACCCCCCTTCCTGTAGATAGCACCGCTGAAGGGGACCGCTCCAGGAGAAGTCTCCTGGCGACAGTAACGTCATAGTCTTCTCCTGGAGCGGTCCCCTGCTCCTGAAGTGGAATCCCCGGCCACAGTGTCCCATCTGCCGGTGATTCTGCTCCAGGTGAGGTCCCTGACTTCACTGTCCATATATAGACAGTGACTTCTCCTGAAACGGACTCACCGGCCACAGCTATGTCAGGGACGACTGTGACCGGGGATTCATCTTCAGGAGAAGTCCCTGACGTTACTGTCTATATATGGACAGTGAAGTCAGGGACTTCTCCTGGAGCGGAATCCGCGGCCAAGTTTCGGCTGCTGTGGCCGGGGATTCCGCTTCACGTCCCTGTCGTCACTCTCCATATATGGACAGGGAAGTCAGGAACTTCTCCTGGAGCGGAATCACCGGCCGTTGTGAATGGGGATTCCGCTTCAGGATTAGGGGATCGCTCCAAGGCACTTCTCCTGGAGCGGAATCCCTGGCCACAGCTTCAGCCAAAGCTGTGGCCAGGGATAACGGATTCCGCTCCTACAGGGAGCAATAAAATCCCTCTCCTCCTCACCTGCAATTCGAACTGTTGGCTGGAGAAGGGAGCGAGCGAGCGGTAGAAAGCATGGCCGTCACTCGGTTCACATCCAAGTGGCAGCCGTGTTTCACATGGCCCCATAGACTTCTATGGGATCCATGTGGCCGGGAGAACGGCCCAAAATAGGGCATGTTCCATATTTTGACGGCTCGGTTTACCGGACCATCAAAAAATCGGCTGTGTAAATAGCCCCATTTGGGGTCTATTGTTCCTATTGCGGCCGTGTGTTTGAACAGCCATCACACGGCTGGGAATCCCGGTCGTGTGAATAGGGCCTAAGGCTTTTCTAATTACCTTCTTTGGTACGGAGTTTTTGTGGCTAAGATTTCTGTAAACGCATATTTTTGTGACCTTTTTAGAGTATTGACCATATTCCTCATTTCAGAGTCTTTTTCACCCACGGTTTGTTGTTTGCTTTTTTTTAAAAAAGACCTTTAATAAACCAGATTAGAAATTTAAAAAAAGGAGGGTCTGATAAGAAAAATAATAGTGACAATTTGCAAAAGGGTGGAAATATTTCATCCTGACCGAACAATGGTAATCAGATCTCTGGAATAACAGGGCGTTTACACCTCGAAAAACGCCTACAAACATCTGCCCATGGATTTCTCTTCCGTCGGGGAGGTTTTTTACGCCTCATTTTCAAAAAACGCCACGTAAAAAGATGCCTGCGAAAAAGAAGTGCATGTCACTTCTTCAGCCGTTTTTCGAGCTGTTTTTCATTGACTCTACAGAAAAACAGCTCCAAAAACGGCTGTAAAAAACGCTGCGAACAACGCGAGTGGCTTAAAAAACGTCTGAAAATCAGGAGCTGTTTTCCCTTGAAAACAGCTCCGTATTTTCAGAAGTTTTTGATTTTGCGTGTGCACATACCCTAACAGTTACACAACATCATATCCAGTCCTCTGTCTAGATACAGGGTGAGTTCCCTTTCATGAAACCTTTATGCAATCAATAGACTCTCAGACAATACAGTTATCTTGGAAAGACCAAAGAAGAACAAGACCGACACAAATTTTCACTCCCTTTTCAGCAATCCCATAGGCCGGGTTCCCACATAGCTTAAATGCTGCAGAATTTGAGCAATGGAATTGTGTGCAGAAATTTCGCAGCATACCCAAGCTGCGGAAAGAAGCCAAAGCAAAAAACTGCATCGTAAACGTTAATAAATTGGCCTGCGATGCGGAATTTAATTCCACAACATGCAAATTTATGCTGCGTTTTTGTTGATTTTCAGTTGCGGGTTTACCCCATTGAATTCAATTGGGATGTAAAACCCGCAAGTGTTGTAAAAAAAAAATCACACTTACCCAGAACGCTCTCCTTCTTCCTACAGTCCGTACTCCTGGGATGATGTTTCATCACATGTGACCGCTGCAGCCAATCACAGGCTGCAGCATCAATGTCATCGTGTCACATTGGATACGTGGACCCACTGGGCCATACCGCCTTGACGGTATGGCAGCTGGCTTACAGGACATAGGTCACAGTCTATAGTTCGTATAGGTGTACCTGTGGTAGCTCAGACAGTAGCAAGACAGGCTCGGCTGGGACTGGTGAAGCAGGACAGGCGTGGTACTCAGCACAGCACAACTCCAACTCAATACGGCACTTGACCAGGATGGCACGGGATACAGGTTACAGGTAGCAGGAACGGGAAACACTGGGAACTGGAAAACACTTAGGAGACTATTTGCAAAGACAGACTAGGGTAACGACAACAAAGCTCAGACAAGGCAGGAAGGGGCTGGGCCCCTCTTATAGTCCAGGGTGCTCATAGGCTAATTTGGCACTTTAACTCAGGTGCACACGCTGGCCCTTTAAGAGCGGGCACGAGCGTGCGCGCGCACCCTACGGGACCCGACCGAGAGAAGCGGAAATGAGCGCTGGTGTCTCCTGAGCAGGAGATGGGGGCCAGCGCTCACAGACCCATGGCTGCGGCCGTCAGTAGGTGTGTGAGCCTGATGGCCCGAGGCCATGGCATGACACCTCGTAGGAGGTCGGACTACACGCAGAGAAGAGGAAGGGGGCAAGTCTCTACTTTTTTGTTCAAGCGCTGCTTTCCGCAGCAGAAATTCTGTCTAAAAAACTGCACCATTGTGGTGCGATTTTTGGGACGGAAGGTGCTGCGGGTTTCAGGTCGGATATGCTGCGCAGTTTTTACGCAGCATACCAAACCCGTGGAAACCCGGCCTCACGGCCATCATAGTTTGACTCGTTGCCACTCCTGGACGTACTATAAGATCATGGTAACTGCATCGTTCGCACTCCATGACCTAATAGTACATCACGGGAGGAACGGCCATTTTGGCCATCCTCCCGACATATACAGGAGCTGTGACAGTTGCTGTCTCATACAAAAGTTGCCGCAGCTCCTTCAGCGGGAACCATACTGGTATCCTCGCTGATTAACCCCTTAGAAGCCGCATTCAATAGCGATCACGGCTTCTTAGTGGTTAAACCACCATCGACGGCCCGCTACATGATAGCAGGAGGCAATGGTGGCTATGGACACCGGAGGCCTAATAATGGCCTCCGGCAATGCCATCTACGGAAGCCTAGTGGGTCCTGACAAAGTCATGACCCACTATGCTTGCTGTCAGCGAGTGGCTGACAACTCTAATACGCTGCACTATGCATGTAGTGCAGTGTATTAGAATTGTTATCAGGGCCTCATGGCCTCAAGTGGGACAAAGTAAAAAAGTTGTGTAAAAACTTTTTTTTAAAGTAATAAAAAGTAAAAATCTCCCTTTTTCCATTATCAGTCCTTTATTATTATTAATAAAAATAAATAAATAAACAAATAAACTATACATAATTGGTATTGCCGCGTCCATAACGGCTTGAACTACAATACAAAGTATTTTGTTATCTATCCCGCGCAGTGAACGCCATAAAATAAATTAATAATAAACCATACCAGAATCACTTCCCCTCCCAAAAATTTTTATAAAAAGAGATCATAAAATCTCATGTACCTAAAAATAGTACTGCCCCAAACTGCAGTTCGTTACGCAGAAAACAAGTTCTCGCACCACTTTATTGATGGCAAAACGAAAAAGTTATGGCTCTTAGAATATGGCAACACGAAAAGTAAATTATTTTTTATAAAAAGTATTTTATTGTGCAAATGCCATAAGACAAAAAAACTATAAACATATGGTATCTCTGTAATCATATAGCGCACGGTGAACGCCGTAAAAAAAAAAGAATAAAAACAATAGTAGAATTGCTGTTTTTTAGTCACTACACCTCTTAAAAATAGAATAAAAACTGATCAAAAAGTCACATAAACCCCATGAAAACTACAATTAATTCCTCAAGGGGTCTAGTTTCCAAAATGGGGTCACTTTTAAGGGGTTTCCATTGTACTGGTACCTCAGAAGCTGCAAATGTGAAAACAATCCAACAAAATCTACATGACAAAGAGCGCTCCTGCCTTTCTGAGGTATGACCACATGTGGGGTATTGCCGTAAATTGCTTTACAAATGTTGGGGTGCATCTCCAGCGCTGGACCCAGGATAGGTAAGAATAATAATTTTGCTTCTTTATGTGTTACTGATTATTTTTGTGTGTTTGTGTTTTTTTAGTTCGGTTGTTGGACTTCGGATTCGAGGACTTCAATGACGGCGTTTTTTTTATTCTCAATAAAATGGTTAATGAGGGTTGTGTTTTTTTATTTAAATAAAATATTTTTTCTATGTGCTTGTATCTTTTTAAACTTTATTATCACCGCCTTAGTAATGGCCGCTGGCTGATAGACAACCTCCATTACTAAGGCAGGGCTTAATGTTAGCCGGTGCAGAGGCTACACTAACCCCCACTATTACCCCGGTACTCACCGCCACCAGGAGTACTGGGAAGAGCCGGGTACGAACCAGTACCCGACCATCTGCAGTGACGGTCAGACACCAGGGCGGCCGCAGGCTGGCTAGTATTAGGCTGGGGAAGGCCAAAAACAGTGGCCCTTCCCACCCTTGTAATGCTGCCTGCTGCTGCTGTGTTGTATCTGGCTGGTTATGAAAATTGGGGGGGACCCCACATCGTTCTTTCCAATTTTTTTTTTTTTTTTTTTTTTCAATGACGTGGGGTCCCCCCCATTTTTCATAACCAGCCAGATACAATAAAGCAGCAGCAGCCTAGCATTACCAGGGTGGGAAGGGCCACTGTATATGGCCTTTCCCGTCCTGATAATACCAGCCTGCGGCCACCCCAGTGGCCGACCATCACTACAGATGGTCAGGTACTGGATGGTACTCGGCTCTTCCCAGCACCCCTGGTGGCGGTGGGTACCGGGGTAATAAAGGGGGTTAGTGTTCGCCTCTGCATCGGCTAACACTAAGCCCCGCCTTAGCAATGGATGCTGTCAATCAGCTGGCGGCCATTACTAAGGCGGTATAATATAGTTTAAAAAAAAACACAAAGACATAGAAAAAATATTTTATTGAAATAAAAAAAAAACCCACACAGCCCTCATTAACCATTTTATTGATAATAAAAAAAAAGCCGTCATCAAAGTAGTCCTGGAATCCGACGTAGTCCAACGACCGAACCTGTAAGAAAACACACAAAAAATGATTAGTAACACATGTGTTAGGCTTAGATACAGGGCCCATGTGTGATACTGTCTGTGGGGCCCTGTATCTAAGCCTACCACAACGTAGGCTTAGATATAGGGTCCAGCAGACAGTAATCTTATACAGTATAAGATTACTGTGTGCTGGGCCCTGTATCTAAACCTACAGTGTGGTAGGCTTTTATACAGGGCCCATCAGACAGGATCACACATGGGCCATGTATCTAAGCCTACCATGTGATTGGCTTATATACAGGGCCCAGCAGACAGGATCACACATGGGCCATGTATCTAAGCCTACCATGTGATTGGCTTAGATACAGGGCCCAGCAGACAGGATCACGCATGGGCCATGTATCTAAGCCTACCATGTGATTGGCTTAGATACAGGGCCCAGCAGACAGGATCACACAATCTGTGATCCTGTCTCATGGGCCCCCTAAGCCTGCTACATCGTAGGCTTAGGGGTTGTACAGTCCCTAAACATTGATGGCCTATCCTCAGGATAGGCCATTAATAGCTGATGTGTCTCTCGGGACCCGCAAATCAGCTGTTTTGAAGGGGCCGCAGCACTCGTACGAGAGCTGCGGCCCCTTCATTTCACTACTCGCTCACACTGTGAATCGCCGACACGGATTCACAGTGTGACCGGAATGAAGTGACAGGAATGAAGGGGAGCAGCTCTCGTACGAGTGCTGCGGCCCCTTCAAAACAGCTGATTGGCGGGTCCCTGGAGTCGGACCCCGCCAGTCAGGGCTAACCTTACCTTCCTCTTCGGCCGCGGCGGGAGTTCTGTCGTCTCGATGCTGTGCGCGGCGCATAGCGCTGTGACGTCATGCGCTGCGCACAGCGCTTGACGTCAGGACCTCCGCTGCGATCCGGAACCAGGAAGGTAAGCAAAGTATGTTACTATAGTAACAGGGGCCCGCGGCCCGAGTTACTATAGTAACTTTTTATTGATGTGGTGCGGGGGGCCGTGGGCCCCCCTGGCTTCGGGGCCCGGTCGCGATTGCGACCGCTGCGACCCCTATAGCTACGCCAGTGGCTCATGCCGATAAAATGTTTTTTTTAGACAGCTTATATTGAACACCTGATGACAGTAACAGTTACATTTGATAACGTTGTTTCACATCTACCTACAATGACTTTGTATTGAACTGAAGAAATGTCTAAAAAAAAAACCTTGTATTATTTTCAAATACGCACGTATGAACTCGGACCCTGAACCTCTATGTGGATCCACCACTGGCTATATAGTATGAGTCAAGACGGGTGACCATCATTGTCTTTTTTTCCTAGCCTGATCAAGAGACCGGTCCGGTCTTGAAATGCGTAGTACTCATTTTATTTATTTTCATAAAAACGCAAACAATAAACGGATAACAGAATAATTTTATAGTAGTCTAGAAATGTTTTAATTTATACCAGCGAACTTTCACCGACGAGACCTGCTGGACCTATTTGCACTGGGGAGGAACAGCGCCGCTCAGTGGGACTCCCTTTTCTACTGAACTCCTATAACATTTGGTCAACGGAACCCTACGGGTTACCGGAAGAATCCCAGGCTGCAGACCACCCTGATTTTATCCACCAACAAGGACGTTGTGCTCCCAGCACAACGCTACCAGGTGAGCACCGTCCTTTTACCTGACGTTATATTCCTGTCACCTTGGGATGATGCACCATGTGCGCCGTGTATCTTTTTAATTTTCTCTATAGATAGTAACTGTGAGTTTAGACTGAGATGTACCTTCCATTGGCCTGGTCTTGTTCAGCAAATACTCCCCCACAGTAAACCAATTATTTTAGGTGGAATATAGGAAGGAAGCCTAGTGCAATCTTTATTTTTTAATGCAGATTTAATAAAAGTGATATTTTATTATATTATATCCACAAGAGAGTCAGTGAGATAGTCCTCCTCTTTTTGACCTGGCATTGGAGCCTATGGCGTGGCTGCTAGAGGGAGGCGATATTTACTCTGGAATCAAGGTGGGGGGGTCGAGAGCTTAGACTTACACTATTTGTGGATGTTGTGTTAATCTTTATGCCAACCCCCCAAACACAACTCTGACACTTGTTAGACTGTATCAAAACATTTGGGGACCTTTCAGGATATAAAATCAACATTTCGAAGGGTGAACTCCTGGGGAATGAAGAAACATTCCAGTGCTTTTTTGTTTATTATAGGTCTTTCCATAAAGCCGGTAATAAACCATTTCACCTATTTGGGTATTAAAATTGGAAAGACTCCAGATACTCTGTGCTCAATAAACCATCCCCCCTTCAAAATTATTTAAGAAGTTAATAAATAGCAACACTTACTGCTCACTTCTTTGGGCAGATGACATCTAGTGAAAATAATTTTCCGAAATTGCTATACCCCCTACAAAATCTCCCATTTTTAAGTGAAACACACAGACGTTATGTAGCTGAAGTCAGACTTCTCCCACTACATTTTGAATGGCAAAAGGCCAAGAATTGCTCTGACCAAACTGATGGATTGTAGAGCCGATGGGGGGGTTAAACTTTCAGAGTATCAGCGGATATTATTTAGCATGCCTCTTTAGACATTTCCTGGATTGGTTACATGATTGGGGATCCAGACATAGCTGACACTATACTGAAGGGTTAGTGCGCAGGGTAATTATAAATGAGGCATGAATACTACTGTAGAATTATGCATAAAGCGATTTATGGCTTTAACATACCGGCTTTCCCAAATGTTTCTGATATGATTACTGCCTGCCCCAAGAGTCAGACCCCTAAAACCGACCTGTGGCATTGTTTCTGGGATTGTCCCTTTACCCAACAGTCCTGGGAACAAACTAGTTGGTATATTGCCTCCTATTGGTCGCTAACGTTGCCGTTCTCTACACAGACCATGTTATTTCACCAGGTGAGACCTCCTGACGAGGCCACATCATAACTGATAAGGGATGTGCCCCCCCCCCCAAATGATAACACTTCATCGTTACCCATCTCTCTAGAGGAGAGATAATCGACTTGGTCTCCCCTTTTCAAAATTTGTCTTAAAACTTAGAACCTAAGAGACTTTCTTTGACCGCTTAACCCCTTAAGGACGCAGCCTAGTTTTGGCCTTAGGTCTCAGGGCCCATTTTTCAAATCTGACATACACTACCGTTCAAAAGTTTAGGGTCACTTAGAAATTTCCTTATTTTTGAAAGAAAAGCACAGTTTTTTTCACTGAAGATAACATTAAATTAATCAGAAATACACTCTATACATTGTTAATGTGCTAAATGACTATTCTAGCTGCAAACGTCTGGTTTTTAATGCAATATCTACATAGGTGTATAGAGGTCCATTTCCAGCAACCATCACTCCAGTGTTCTAATGGTACATTGTGTTTGCTAACTGTGTTAGAAGGCTAATGGATGATTAGAAAACACTTGAAAACCCTTGTGCAATTATGTTAGCACCGCTGTAAACAGTTTTGCTGTTTAAAGGAGCTATAAAACTGACCTTCCTTTGAGCTAGTTGAGAATCTGGAGCATTATATTTGTGGGTTCGATTAACCCGTTAGTGACCGCCAATACGCCTTTTAACGGCGGCCACTAACGGGCTTTATTCTGATGCATATGCCTTTTTACGGCACTGCATCAGGATGAGTAAACAGAGCAGGGAGCCGTCAAATGTCCCTGCTCTCAGCTGCCAGAGGCAGCTGAGGGCTGGGAGCATCCCTGCTCTGCCGTGTGAGATCGATATAAGTATCGATCTCACATGTTTAACCCCTCAGATGCGGTGCGCAATAGCGAGCACTGCATTTGAGTGGTTTTGGAGAGAGGGAGGGAGCTCCCTCTCTCTCCCACTGACACCCGGCGATACGATCGCCGAGTGTCAGTGTCTTCTATGGCAGCCAGGGGCCTAATAAAGCTGGCACATTGGGAGGGGACTTTGCCGGGTTCAGGAATCACTGCTATGTGTGCTCTGAGAGAATCAGGGGGTATGGTCGAGGAGGAGGACAGGGAATTCCAGGAGGTAAGAAGGTGTGGGAACAGCGTATTATGGAATTTTTTATAGTATGGGAGCGTAAGGCCATCAGGGCCGGGGGCTTTGCCCGTTCGGGAGCGTTTAATGGCAAAGGTCAGTTCTTGTTCTGAGATTGGGGTTTCTAATGTAGTTACATTGTCTTCTGAAAGAGCGGGGAGGCCAGAGCCCGCTATATAAGATCTAATCCGTGAGCGAAAGTCACTAGAGAGGGTTGATGGGTTATTAGAGTCTGTGTTATATAAGATGGCAAAATAATCATGAAAGGCTGCTGCTATTTCTAATGGAAGGTGGGCTCGCGGGTGGAGGTGGATATAAATGGGACGTAGGTATGGGATTGCTGGATACGCAGAGACATGGCGAGGGATTTGCTACATTTATTACCATACTCGTAAAAATGGTGTTTGCTTTTTGGGAGGATAGCTTTGGCTTTGGACATCAGAAGGGCCCTAAGGTCTTCTCGTTTTATGGAGTAAGGAGATTTTATGTTCAGGGTCAAGGGAACGTTTATGTGAAAGTTTTAATTTTTAATTATGTGAAAGTTTTAATCTCTGATAATAGGGTTGTTGTTAGGAAACGTCTGTTCCTTTAAGATAACCATGATTACGGTTCTGGCTTCTGCGTGTGTGTGTGTGTGTGTGTGTGTGTGTGTGTCTCTTTTACCTTGAGCCTATATCTTTTGTCTGTCCTTCTGCCTTTCAGGTGTGGATTAGTATTTAATCCCACCTTCTTCCACCTCTTCCTTGCTTGTGATTCTCCTATCTTCGGTGTTCTGATCAAGCTCCTGACATTTCCTGCACTTCAGACTTCTGGACCTCGTGAATACTGCCCTTGGCTTGTCTCTTGTTTACCCTCTGCTTACCGATTTTGACTATCTGCTCCCGGCTGGTTTTGACGTTTGCTTTCCCTGATTACCCCTTGCT
Organism: Rhinoderma darwinii; assembly: GCF_050947455.1. Classification (NCBI taxonomy): domain Eukaryota; kingdom Metazoa; phylum Chordata; class Amphibia; order Anura; family Rhinodermatidae; genus Rhinoderma; species Rhinoderma darwinii. Next base: position 257,628,432 of record NC_134687.1, on the reverse strand, counting down.
CTAGTTTTGGGCTTTCAGTTAACCGTCTAGCTGTCTGGTTTCCAGCTCAGGTTTGCCTGCATGGCCCCTCTAATCCAACACAGTACTCTGCTAAGACAACCTGGGTTCTAAGAAGCAAAGACAATCCCACCTTGCGGTCGCTCTGATGAACACCTTAGAGTAGCCTTAGACTCTGTCGATCAGAGTGGTTACTGATTTGAGGTTGCGGTTTTACGTGCACGCTCTCTCCTGGCAGACTCCATCAGCCTTTGGAAAATCACTCAAACTTGCATTTCCATAGCAGTAGTGATGGCTAAGGAACGTTCCTTCTTTAGGCATGCTCCATGTGTGATTAGAACTCCACGTATAACGCATTTGTGTGCCTCCCACATAATGCAGGGGTCGGTGTCACCCCGTGGTGTTTAATGAGAAGTATTCATCAAGGAAGTATTGAATGTCCGCGGACACTACCGTGTCATTGAGGAGTGAGGAATTAAATTTCCATTGTGGGGGATGCTGGATCGGGGAGTGGAGTGAGAGGACAATCTTGACAAGCGCAAAGTAATCCTGTCAATGTCAGTTAGTTTGAGGGAGTGGAGGTCTTGGTGTTTAAGAAAAAAAGAAGTTGGGTCTAGAGTATGTGTCTTCTGCTGGAGAGTAGAAAAATCCATGTCAGAAGGGAGTAGTAAGGGCCAAGTGTCTATGAAGTGGTGTTCGTGAAAGGTTCGACTAATACGTAGAAGTTGAGAGAGTGAAAGGGCAGAAGTTCCAGTCGAGACATCTAGGGCAAGATCTAATGCGACATTGAAGTCTCCACCATGGACTATGGTACCCTCCCCAAACTCCTCAAGGCCTTCGAGAAAATTAACAAGAGCCGTACCTTGGCCAATATTAGGTACATATAACGAGGCAAACGTGTACGTTTGGGAGGCGATAGAGCCCTTGAGCAACAGCATTCGTCCATCCCCATCACTGCGAGAGTCAAGGAATTCCCATAGGAGGGATCGGGATATAAGGATACTAGTCCCTCTGGATTTCAGGTCAGAGGGGTGACTATGGTAGGCGTGTGGGAACCATAAATTAGAAAGCTTGAAAGGTTTTTGTTCACATAAATGGGTTTTCTCAAGGAAAGCAATGTGGATGTGTTTACCTTTTAGGAGATTCAAGAGGATTGAGCGCTTCTCAGTACTATGAAGGCCCTTGATGTTAAGTGACCCCACTAACAGATCTGTCTGAACTTGCCGTGGCATACCTGTCTGTTTGTGGAACACACAAAAAGGAAGAGAGAGGGGCAGGGCGGTTTGGGAAAGGAAGAGAGGAGAGAAAAGAGTTAAGGGAAAAGCGGAGTGAGAGAGGGGAAGAGCAATGCAGAGGCCGACTCCTCTGTGAAAAAGAAAGGTCCTGAGGGGAAAAAGAATGAGAACAGTAGGATGAGCTTCAAATTTTAAATGTAAAAACCTGTCCAGACAAGGGAGGGGATGAGGGGGGATAGGGGTTGGAAAGGAGAGGGGCCAACGTAAGTATGAATAAAAATAAATAGGAAAGAAAAAGCATTACCGGCGTAGGGCAGACAGAGGTGTCCAAGGTGCGCTCCCGATAGGCTCAGGTTAGGCCACATGAAGAGCCTATAGCCTCAGAACTTGAAGATCAGGAAGTGGGTCCACAAGGCGCCAACCGGGACAGCAGGCGGACACCTGGAAAGAAACAACCAACATCTGACCTAGAAACATGGGGGAGACATATCAATAGCAAGACACAATGCTAGAATAAGTACGTAAAAAATAAAACACAGCAAAACCTTAGGCGGTAAGATTCGGTATCCGGTAGAGTAGAGAAATCTGAGGATCGTGTGTGTCTTGGGTAATTAGAATTCCATAGGGTTATCGGCTTGCTGGTAGTGCGTAAAGGATGAAGAGTAGTCTGTAGACATACAGAATCATATTCCGATATCCAACAGGTCTCTTGAGGCAGTATTGTCAGAATGTCATTTGTGAAACATAGTGGTCATTTGGGTAGGTAGGATGCAATAGCAAAGAAGTGTGTTTTGAATGGACAGGCAATGTTCGAAAGTAACAGGTCATGGTGTGTATAAGAGGGTCCCTTTGAGATAGCACAGGAGTTAAGCTTCAGGAGGGAGCCCAAGAGAGAGGTCCAGAAAAGCAGGACATTTATCCATTAGGGAGGGACGGTTATTGGATAAGTGTCTTGCACGACTGGTGATCAGAGCTTCCAAGTGACTAGTCAGGAACCGGGAAAGGAGCAATCTGCAGGAAGCGAAACAGGTCCTCGAGGTCAGAGTGATGACGTAGTAAGAAAGTATTAGAGTCTTTTTTCCAGGAGTTGATGTAGAAGGCGCCTCATGTATAACATTTTGGAAGAGACATCAGGGTATACCTTAATTGAGCTTCCCTCTATTGTTATTGGGCCATGCTACCAGGCTCCTCGTACAATAATATCGTTGTCGGTGTAGTAGTGGAGTCGACATAATACGTCCCTGGGATTAGAAGGGTCAGTATGTCCCAAACGTGACACTCTGTGGACTCTGTCCACGAGAAAGATGGCATCTGCAGGCCATTAGTTAAAGTATTAAAGATGGCGGAAACCCTTGCGGGGAGGTCATCCTGTGGGCCAAGTTCAGGGAGGCCTTTGAGGCGGACATTGTTTTATCCAACCCCTATTTTCCTGATCATCCATCTGAAGAGCCAGAGATTGTAGGAGCAATCTAATCGGGTCGATTACGGTTCAAGGGCAGCAACTCTGGCGTCCATGTTATACACATTTTGTTCGGTGCCATGTGATCTATTGTTTAATTGTTCAACATCGGAACGTATTTTGGTTAGAGCTTGCTGGTGTGATAGCTCAATTCTGGAGTCTAGGGAGTCCAGGTCCTGTCCTAGTTGCTAGGGCCTGAATTAATCCAAGCAGGAGCTGTAAGTCAGAATGGAGGCCAGACTGGGTTGTCTTAAGCTATCAATAACTGTCATTTTAGATACCTAAGGATCTTAAAACTTTTGTTGGGTGACCTAAGGTACTTTACATTTCATTTTCATGATATTATATTCATAGAGGAAACCTATGTTTAATGGAATGTGTGTAAGGCTTTTTCTGGAAATCAGGATATATATACCATAGAGCATTAGAAGGGTATGTCTGTTTCTGTGAGATCCCCAGAAACATCTGCATATCAAAACAACAAATAACATATAAGATGAAATAACAAACTTCGAAAAACTGTAACAAATCAAATTCAGAGCATTGTGGCCCGTTAGGAAATGACACATTAGTGAGTGTAAGGGGAGATTCACACGAACGTTGCGTTTTTGCGCGCGCAAACAACGCAGCGTTTTGCGAGCGCAAAAACCATTTGACAGCTGCGTGTGTCATGCGTGTCTGATGCGCGGCTGCGTGATTTTCGCGCAGCCGGCATCATAGAGATGAGGCTTGTCAACGCCCGTCACTGTCCAAGGTGCTGAAAGAGCTAAATCTTTCAGCACCCTCGACAGTGAATGCCGAACACAACAGCGAAAAACCTGTACAAAAAAAAGATAAAGTTCCTACTTACCGAGAACTTCCCGGCCGTTGCCTTGGTGACGCGTCCTTGGTGACGCGTCCTTGGTGACGCGCCTCTCTTGACATCGGGCCCCACCTCCCTGGATGACGCAGCAGTCCAAGTGACCGCTGCAGCCTGTGATTGGCTGCAGCCTGTGCTTGGCCTGTGATTGGCTGGAGCTGTCACTTGAACTGAAGTGTCATCCCGGGAGGTCGGACTGCAGGAAGGAGACAGGAGTAATCGGTAAGTTAGAACTTCGGGTTTTTTTTACAGGTTAATGTATTTTGGGATCGCAAGTCACTGTCCATGGTGCTGAAACAGTTTAACTCTTTCAGCACCATGGACAGTGACTATCTCCTGACGTCGCGTACCGATAATTTTTTTGCCGGGATCGGCCAAAACGAGTTTGGCCGAACCCGGTGAAGTTCGGTACGCAAAGACACTCCGTTTGGATGTTCGGAAACAGAAAAGCACGTGGTGCTTTTCGGTTTTCATTCATCCTTTTCACTGCTGTTGCGCGAATCACGCTCGTCCCACGGAAGTGCTTCCGTGTGGTGCGCGTGATTTTCACGCACCCATTGACTTCAATGGGTGCGTGATGCGCGAAATACGCAGAGTTATTGAACCTGTCGCGCATTTTGCGCAGCAGACAAACGCTGCGCAAAAAGCACGGACTGTCTGTACTGCCCCATAGACTTGTATTGGTCCATGCGTGCCGCGTGAAAACCACGCGGCCCGCACGGACCGAATACACGCTCGTGTGAATCCACCCTAAGGATAAAAAAAACTACACTTCAAAGTGTGTGTGTATTTCTCTTTTTTTCTAGCATGTGGGGGAAGCTACCCACCACGGGACAAAAAAAGGTAGAGGCAATATGAAGGAAAAATACTTTAACTGTATGGTCTGGTCTAACTTAAAGGAATAAAACCCAGGTAGGGTTAAAGTATGGGTTCTACAATCTGTTTCAGAACCTTAACCTAACCCACCCGTGTGAAGACAAAACAATTATATAAGTACAACCGTCAGTCCTACACTTAAAGTTACATATGATCGTTAATAAAATAAACTGATAAGCGTCCCCCATAGGAGCATTGTGAGAGCTCATTGACCGTGAGGATATCAGTGACCTTAACTCACCACCTGTATCAATGAATATTGACAGTCCATCAAGGTCAGTCCAATTACCTGGTCACATTTACAGTATGTGGGGGTTGGCATACTCTAGGCTCAGAAGGGCCACTTTCTCGTTGACATTGTGAGCCATCCCCATCCCTCACTTCCTCCCTCAGAGACTTACTGCGTTGGCAGCACAGGTATTGTGGTATTTAAAGGGGTTTTCCCATCAGAGACATTTATGACATATCCACAGGATATGTCATAAATGTCAGATAGATGTCGGTCCCACCTCTGGGACCCGCACCTATCTCTAGAACGGGGCCCCCTAAACCCCATTCTATCTTTTTCTGCTCCCTCTGCCTCCCCGGCCACTTCCTTACCGTATGGTCGGGAGTTACGAAAACAGCATAGCTCGCTGAGCTACGCTGTTTCCGTAACTACCATTCAGTTCTATTTTCCTAACTCATAGTCGGAATTCACCTGCTTCTACTGCAACACAGAACGGCAGAACGGGGTTTAGGGGACCCCGTTCTCGAGATAGATGCGGTCTCAAATCTGGGACCCGCACCTATCTAACATTTATGACATCCTGTGCATATGTCATAAATGTCTCTTGTAGAGGGAAGTATTTTATATCTATATACATATATATATACGTGTATATATGTATATATATATATATATATATATATATATATATATTTATATTGTGACAGACCATGTGGAGAGGTTGTGGATGGGGTCTATATTTCCCCAAGATTTCTGTCTTCTGCTATCTGAAAACAACCAGGGAATAAATTCAGAAGAGAATGTGGTTCTCACTCTGCAATAGGTTTTATCTAAAACCTGGAAAAGGGCCTGGTTGTTGGAGTGGGGAGAGATGGGTGGGCCCCCACTCCATCCACACAGTCCTGGTCTTGGGCTATCTAGCTATTAATCATGTGTCAGGTGTGATAGCCCTTTAAAAAGGCTGCAGTTCAGTCACACTCTCTCTCAGCCTTGGGAGAGGAGCTTGTGAGAGCAAACCGACTGCATTCATAACAGGTTGTATGGTCTGCATGGTTTATGGTGCCAGGCATTAAGCATGCACTGTGTTAGTTAGGATACCCAGTGGCGGATTAAGAAGACCATGGGCCCTGGGCTGTTACCCAAACTTGGGCCCCCTTTCTCCACCACCACCCTGCCGCGCCGTAACTATTGCTAACACTACCTAAACACTAGTACACAAAGTAGGCACATTATGCACAAAGTACACACAGTACACAAAGTACGCACATTATGCACAAAGTACGCACATTATGCACAAAGTACACACAGTACACAAAGTAGGCACATTATGCACAAAGTACGCACATTATGCACAAAGTACGCACATTATGCACAAAGTACGCACATTATGCACAAAGTACACACAGTACACAAAGTAGGCACATTATGCACAAAGTACGCACATTATGCACAAAGTACGCACATTATGCACATTATGCACAAAGTACGCACAGTACACAAAGTACCACATTATGCACAAAGTACGCACATTATGCACAAAGTACACAAAGTAGGCACATTATGCACAAAGTACCACATTATGCACAAAGTACGCACATTATGCACAAAGTAAGGACATTATGCACAAAGTACGCACATTATGCACAAAGTAGGCACATTATGCACAAAGTAGGCACATTATGCACAAAGTAGGCACATTATGCACAAAGTACGCACATTATGCACAAAGTACACAAAGTACACACATTATGCACAAAGTAGGCACATTATGCACAAAGTACGCACATTATGCACAAAGTACACAAAGTAGGCACATTATGCACAAAGTAGGCACATTATGCACAAAGTACGCACATTATGCACAAAGTACGCACATTATGCACAAAGTACGCACATTATGCACAAAGTACGCACAGTACACACATTATGCACAAAGTACGCACAGTACAAAGTAGGCACATTATGCACAAAGTACGCACAGTACACAAAGTACCACATTATGCACAAAGTACGCACATTATGCACAAAGTACGCACAAAGTACGCACATTATGCACAAAGTACACACAGTACAAAGTACGCACATTATGCACAAAGTACGCACAGTACACAAAGTACACACATTATGCACAAAGTACACAAAGTAGGCACATTATACACAAAGTATGCATAGTACACAAAGTACCACATTATGCACAAAGTACGCACATTATGCACAAAGTACGCACAAAGTACGCACATTATGCACAAAGTACACACAGTACAAAGTACGCACATTATGCACAAAGTACGCACAGTACACAAAGTACACACATTATGCACACAGTACACAAAGTAGGCACATTATGCACAAAGTACGCACATTATGCACAAAGTACGCACATTATGCACAAAGTACGCACATTATGCACAAAGTACGCACATTATGCACAAAGTACACACAGTACACAAAGTAGGCACATTATGCACAAAGTACGCACATTATGCACAAAGTACGCACATTATGCACATTATGCACAAAGTACGCACAGTACACAAAGTACCACATTATGCACAAAGTACGCACATTATGCACAAAGTACACAAAGTAGGCACATTATGCACAAAGTACGCACAGTACACAAAGTACCACATTATGCACAAAGTAAGGACATGCACAAAGTACGCACATTATGCACAAAGTACGCACATTATGCACAAAGTAGGCATATTATGCACAAAGTACACACATTATGCACATTATGCACAAAGTACGCACATTATGCACAAAGTACACAAAGTACGCACATTATGCACAAAGTAGGCACATTATGCACAAAGTATGCACAGTACACAAAGTACCACATTATGCACAAAGTACACACATTATGCACAAAGTACGCACATTATGCACAAAGTACGCACATTATGCACAAAGTACGCACAGTACACACATTATGCACAAAGTACGCACAGTACAAAGTAGGCACATTATGCACAAAGTACGCACAGTACACAAAGTACCACATTATGCACAAAGTACGCACATTATGCACAAAGTACGCACAAAGTACGCACATTATGCACAAAGTACACACAGTACAAAGTACGCACATTATGCACAAAGTACGCACAGTACACAAAGTACACACATTATGCACACAGTACACAAAGTACGCACATTATGCACAAAGTACGCACATTATGCACAAAGTACGCACATTATGCACAAAGTACGCACATTATGCACAAAGTACACACAGTACACAAAGTAGGCACATTATGCACAAAGTACGCACATTATGCACAAAGTACGCACATTATGCACATTATGCACAAAGTACGCACAGTACACAAAGTACCACATTATGCACAAAGTACGCACATTATGCACAAAGTACACAAAGTAGGCACATTATGCACAAAGTACGCACAGTACACAAAGTACCACATTATGCACAAAGTACGCACATTATGCACAAAGTAAGGACATTATGCACAAAGTACGCACATTATGCACAAAGTACGCACATTATGCACAAAGTAGGCACATTATGCACAAAGTACGCACATTATGCACAAAGTACACAAAGTACACACATTATGCACAAAGTAGGCACATTATGCACAAAGTAGGCACATTATGCACAAAGTACACAAAGTACGCACATTATGCACAAAGTAGGCACATTATGCACAAAGTATGCACAGTACACAAAGTACCACATTATGCACAAAGTACACACATTATGCACAAAGTACGCACATTATGCACAAAGTACGCACATTATGCACAAAGTACGCACAGTACACACATTATGCACAAAGTACGCACAGTACAAAGTAGGCACATTCTGCACAAAGTACGCACAGTACACAAAGTACCACATTATGCACAAAGTACGCACATTATGCACAAAGTACGCACAAAGTACGCACATTATGCACAAAGTACACACAGTACAAAGTACGCACATTATGCACAAAGTACGCACAGTACACAAAGTACACACATTATGCACAAAGTACACAAAGTAGGCACATTATACACAAAGTATGCATAGTACACAAAGTACACACGAGTATGCACATTATACACTAAGTAGGCACATTATACACGAGTAGGCACATTATACACAAAGTACACCTTGTAAACACATGAATATGGACATTAAACATACATGAATATGGATATTAAACATACATGAATATGGACATTAAACATACATTAATATGGACATTAAACACACATGAATATGGATATTAAACATACATGAATATGGACATTAAACACACATGAATATGGATATTAAACACACATGCACTTACCTTTTATGTCTTCACTGCAGCTCTTCTCCTGCTCACAGCACAGAGCCCGCCGACAGTCTCCCCTCCCCCATGTCCCGACAGCTAGCAGCAGAGGAGAGATGTTTAGAGCAGGGAAGGGGGGCTGGAGGGGGAGCTTCTAAAGCAGCACAGACCACGGCTGCTAAGTAGAAGCGAAGCTCCCCTCGCCTGACAGGTGCGGTCCTGGCACCGGGGCTCCCTCCGGTGCTAGCGACGCCACTGGGCATGAGGGGGTTCGGGCGGTCATAGGCTCCCTGGGAGCCTTGGGCCCCCTGGCAGTCTTGGGCCCCGGGCGACCGCCCGAAACGCCCTAATGATAATCCGCCACTGAGGATACCTGACTGTATAGTTAGTGCCGGACAGGCATAGAGTTTTCTTTTATTTACTTTTCTTTTTATTCATGTACAACCTGTAAATAAAACCGGCTGAGGCCAGTAGTACCACATATTTGCTGTGCGGACTGAAATTTACTGGCGTGTTTGATACCGGGTGCCCGTCTACCCCAGGAGACGACTGTCCCGCTACCTAATTCCCTTACAATATATATATATATATATATATATACAAAAACAGCAGCACTCACAAAAAAAGTATGTGAAGTCCGGGTACCAAGAAAGTAATCCCGATCCTAGGGATTATATAGATACATGAAGAAGATCTAGCAGCACTCCAAGTTCAAAGTACAAAACTGGTTTATTCAGACATCAGAAAGGTGCAACATTTCAATGCCACATTGAGATGCTTGAGAAAGATCCCAATGTGGCATTGAAACGTTGCACCTTTTAGATGTTGCCTGAATAAACCACAGTTTTATACTTTAAACCTGGAGTGCTGCTAGTTCTTCTACATGTATATATCCGCCCTAATTACCACAGGAAATGGTGCCCAAAAAAATCGCACCACATTGTGGTGCGCTTTTCCGGCAGAATTTTCACTGTGTAAAGCAGCCCCCGGAACATTAAAAAAAAACTTTCATACTTACCCCCTCCCTCTTCTCTGCGCACAGTCTGGCCTCCTGGGATGACGTTGCAGGTCATGTGACCGCTGCAGCCTGTGATTGGCTGCAGCGGTCCCATGGGATGAAACATCATCCCAGGAGGCCGGACTGGAGAAGAAGCCGGAAACTCTGGGTAAGTATAACTTTATTTTTATTTTTTTACTTGCGATTTTTGTGGCGGAATCACTGTGATTCGGCTGCAAATGTCACAACACACACCACTTTGTTGCGGGTTTAAGCCCCCCATTGAATTCAATGGGAAAACCCACAACAGAAGAGCTGCAATTCCACAGCATTAATTGACATGCTGAGGTTGAAGAAACCGCACCGCAGGTCAAATTATGTGTGGTTTTTTTCCGCAGTGTGGGGACGAGATTTGTTGAAATCTCACTCACACTGCTGCTACCGTAATACCCTGCAGATTTTCCGCGATTAATCCATTGCTGAAAATCCGCAGTGTTTGCGCTGCGTGTATTTGTACCCTAAGGCTCCAGCAGGAGTATCAAGTTGCGTTTTTTGTCTCTTTCCATCTGGATAGAAGATACGTCTATGGAAGAAACCTCTATACTTGCCCTTTATACAGACAGGGGTCACTGTCGCTAAGGCAAAACTTTGTCAGGGTGGATTGAGGTATCTCTCCCCCTAGTGCTGTATACAGGTCGTGCCTGTCCCTCAGCCACCGGACTGTCAGCCTCCATTATTGGAATCGCTGCCTAACCCCGTGTCATCTTGTTGTGGTATGTATTACATAACATTTTACATAACGTATTAGCCAGTGTGGCCACAAACTCTAGCATGATTAGAGCACCATAATGGCTGCTGGATTTCCGTATCTTATGTTACTATGGCCTCCAGATGTTCGGCGCATGTACATAGGACTTTTAAATATGGCCGCCATTGTGTCCACACAGGCGCAGCAATGTAGGGAGGCGTGATCTGGTGTGACTGCGCATGCATGATTGTTATCGCAAGTCTTCGGGTTTTTAAGGTCTGGTGTGTACAGAGGGTTCCCGCGCTCAGCCGGGTAGCGGGAACCTCTGCAGATTAAGGTACTTTTTTGTGGGCTGTACTCGTTTTTTCTGTACAAGGTGATATTCTAAAGTATTATTTGCTGTCTTCCAGATGTCCTCTACTGTGCCTTCCCATGGGAAAAAGAAGTCCAGGAAAAAGAAACAAAACTATTAATTGCCAGCAGCCAGTATCTGATAATTGGCAGCACACTATGGGTAAGGCCACACGGTGCGTTGTTGACACGGTTTAGTTGCAGTTTCGTTGCGTTTGAAAACCGCATGCGGTCAACTGCATGTGTTTTTTGTCTCTGTAATGCTGCAGTTCTGTCACGTTTTTTAAAGGAAATAATTGATGGACATAGTTTTCACCCGTGTTGAAGTTTGTTAGGTGCTTCCTGTATATAGTTCATTATAAGGCATTGCAGAACTGTTAGCAAAAACACAAGCAGTTCAGAAACAACTTTGGCAGCGCGGTCATTAAACGCATGCGGTCGGACATTATGAAGATGCAGTCAACCACACAGAAAATACATTGTAATATAATAGCAGCAGTCTGTCCATAACAAAAATGTCACCATTGACTTCTATTCAAAAATGACTTGCTGTGGTTTAAAAAACGCAACATAAACGCAACGTGGCCGCACTGTGTGGCCTTACCCTTAGTGTTCTGTCTATTTGTCTGAATCTCCTCACAGTCAGGCTGAAACATTCAGCTTTTAAGCGAGTTTGCTTAAAAACAGCTGAAAATAAGGAGCTGTTTTCCCTTGAAAACAGCTCCGTGTTTTCAGACTTTTTTTGCGTGTGAACATACCCTTTAATGATATGAGGTCTGCCTTCGCTTCCTCTGCTGCTGCTGCAAAAAAAAAAGAGCAAGAGCGCCATCTCCTGAATTGCAAGTGTCATCTGAGGAGAATGATTTATCTGATGGGGAGTTGTTATCTGGGGATTCAGACAGTGGTGTCCCTAAAGATCTTGACATCAAGGATAGAAGACTGTCATTTGGCTTCCATAGGATGTGGAGAAGAAAAGTTGCAGTATTCGGGACACGGCGCCTGACAGCTAATTGTTCAAAACAAAGTATTTTTCAGTAGATTTTATTGTAATACATACTATGCGTTTCAGGACCGGACAGGTCCCTTCCTCAGCTTCATACAACGATACACAAAAAGCAAGCATCATTTTATGCACAGAAAAAAACGGGGAAAAAAAGACAAGCGTTTTTTCTGGGATGGCAATTACACTTCAAACAGGAAGGGAGGAGTGAACTAACCCCAAAGGTCAGTATAGATCAAACCGTGATGTCAGGTAATAGCTCCCCCTAATCGTATGCAGGTGAACTATATATACGCATTTGCAATGACGGGTATTTGACCTTGCCATCACAACAGTCATACTCATAATAAATATTTACCATATTGGAAAACTATATTAACATATACACTACCATTCAAAAGTTTGGGGTCACCCAGACAATTTTTTGTTTTCCATGAAAACTCACACTTATATTTATCAAATGAGTTGCAAAATGACTAGAAAATATAGTCAAGACATTGACAAGGTTAGAAATAATGATTTTTATTTGAAATAATAATTTTCTCCTTCAAACTTTGCTTTCGTCAAAGAATGCTCCATTTGCAGCAATTACAGCATTGCAGACCTTTGGCATTCTAGCTGTTAATTTGCTGAGGTAATCGGGAGAAATTTCACCCCATGCTTCCAGGAGCCCCTCCCACAAGTTGGATTGGCTTGATGGGCACTTCTTGCGTACCAGACGGTCAAGCTGCTCCCACAACAGCTCTATGGGGTTGAGATTTGGTGACTGCGCTGGCCACTCCATTACAGATAGAATACCAGCTGCCGGCTTCTTCCCTAAATAGTTCTTGCATAATTTGGAGGTGTGCTTTGGGTCATTGTCCTGTTGTAGGATGAAATTGGCTCCAATCAAGCGCTGTCCACAGGGTATGGCATGGCGTTGCAAAATGGAGTGATAGCCTTCCTTATTCAAAATCCCTTTTACCTTGTACAAATCTCCCACTTTACCAGCACCAAAGCAACCCCAGACCATCACATTACCTCCACCATGCTTGATAGATGGCGACACCTATGTAGATATTGCATTAAAAACCAGACGTTTGCAGCTAGAATAGTCATTTAGCACATTAACAATGTATAGAGTGTATTTCTGATTAATTTAATGTTATCTTCATTGAAAACAACTGTGCTTTTCTTTAAAAAATAAGGACATTTCTAAGTGACCCTAAACTTTTGAACGGGAGTGTACATAGATATAAATATAATTATAAAATGCATATATCTATAAGAAACAAAACACAATACTGCGTGTTTGTATTAAAAATCTGATCAATTTTCAATCAGAATAAAGCAAGTGCATAAAAGCCCATCTTATGCACTTGCTTTGGGGTTAGTTCACTCCTCCCTTCCTGTTTGAAAAATGAGGTGTAATTGCCATCCCAGAAAAAACGCTTGTCTTTATTTTCCAGTTTTTTCTGTGCATAAAATGATGCTTGCTTTTGTGTATCGTTGTATGAACCTGAGGAAGGGACCTGTCCGGTCCTGAAACGCGTAGTATGTATTACAATAAAATCTACTGAAAAATACTTTGTTTTGAACAATTACCTGTCAGGCGCCGTGTCCCGAATACTGCAACTTTTCTTCTCCACATCCTGTGTTCGATCTCCCCGGGAACAGAATCTTCTCCTGTGGGATAGCAGCGGGTGGCAGCCGACACCTACAATGATCTTCAGTAACATTTGTTTCCACGCTAAGCAGTAGTGTTGTGCCTATACTTGCACAACATTGCCAGATGAGTGCATCAGCTCACGTCTCTGCTCTTACTGTCCCCCCGTTCCTTACAATATTACCTTAGAGGAGCGCCGTTGTCCTCCTCTTTTTCCTTTTTCTTCATTTAGATATTCGGCTTACCATGACCACCACCCTCTTCCCCTTGTAATAAGACTCCGACTCTTATTTTGGTGAAAGGCCATAGCAGCTGCATTTATTAAACAATATTTCCACAAAATATTGGCAAGGAAACATAAATAATAACATATAAATAACATATGCACTAATATTATGCAAATATTACATACACTTTGCAATCCAACATTTCCCCTGCTCTCCTTTTGTAAACTATAATCTATGGAAGAATAAATAATCCTTGAAGGCAGTCTTCATTCTCGCCCCACTTGTCATGTGAGGTAAATCACGTTACCCATGGTCGTCCACACCTGACCCAATGGCACGGAGTACATGAAAGCTGCTCCTGAGGACTCCATCCCCCAGGAGCTCCACTTGTTGTATATTGACAACAATTCAGATGCACGACCCATTTACATGCACCTGTCCATTTATTTTCTGCCTCCAAGGACCCCTTCTCCCCGCCACAGACGGACTCTTTAAGTCCCGATGCCGAACCACCACACCACCATTCCTCCTCACAAAATGGGCCACCTCCTTATTAATTTTAGCCCGGGCTTTATTCACGTCATCCACGGACCGCGCATTTCACCACGTCTCCCGAGCCACCATATCCGACCACACCACTATAATATCAGGAAAATTAGACCAAAGCCAGAGTAGATCCAACTTGATATCCCTAACGATTTCCCTAGAGGGCCGCATGCTCAAATCATTGCCACCCGCCTGAATCACTAAACTGTTTGGGGTCTCTCAATTGCAGCATAGAGCTGAACCTCAGAAAGGAGTCTGTTCCATAATATTCCCCTAATCCTCAACCACTGCACCTGCATCACGACCTATGAAAACCCAACTGCCGAGCATCAGAAAAAACGTCAGCCCGACATGCCGTGGAGCCTGAAAGGCATCAAGAATATGACAACAACATGCAATACACCCGTGGAAAACAACCACCCATCCAGCAAACATAATCAACACAATAACTCAGGGCGAACATACCCTTTAAACCTGACAGACCCACCTCCCAATCTTCTTAATCACCGAATCAGCCAACCCCCCAACAAGCTGCCTCCATGGCAGCCCCAATACGAAAGGAATGAGAGCAGAAATCCCTAGCGTCTAAACCCAAAGCAACTACACACCTACGAAACACAGCCACAAATTGATAACGGGACAAAAATTTACCATTTGCATGTATGAACACTGGGGAACCCCCGATAGGCCGCAAAGCCAAGAACTTCTCAACACAAAAAAACAGACACAACTCCGACCCCGCAAGACGGGCCAACACTACACGTAACTTCTTACCATACTGATCAGTTTTAGACTGCCTTATCACACAGACAACATGCCCTGCCAAAACTGCTACATCACACACCTGTAGGCCAAGACACACCACACCACTTGGAGACACTAATCCCGAAACACGAAACGCACCAAAAAATTCCAAAGAAAATGCAGCCCTGAATAAACACACTTCGTAAGCCAATACACACACGGTCCCCAACTGCACATACAGATTTTTCAAGAGCTCAAACGACACAGGTAGCCGCGAGTCACATCTGACAACTTGTTTCTGATACCCCCGCAGTGCCAGTTTTACTAAAAAAGATTTCGAAACATCCACAAAAGCCCTTAGTTTACATCAAAAGGCAACAGCGACCACCCGCCAAGACGCAACACCGAAAGACAAACCTACAAAGTATAGTAATGAAGAAATCAAAGCCTCCTCCGACAACTCCTCCCATTGCGCCCATACCCTAGAATATTGCACACCACATACCAATACTCACAGACTGTTGAATCAAAGCTGCCGACACCCTAAGACCACGTCCCACAGCCCCAACGGACAAGACTTCCCCATCTGCTCCGCGCCCGGCGCCAACCGGCGAAACCTGTCCGACAAGCGAAGAAAGAGAATCCGCAATGTCAAAAGAAATACCTGGCACATGAACAGAAACAAAACAAGCATTCAGCTGCATACACCGCAACACCAACCGCCACAACATGTGCACTACTGGGGGGAGATTGGCCATTGGCTGATTAATGGCCTGCACTACTCCCATGTTATCACAACAAAAACGCACTCCGATTTTTTTCAGCCGTTTTTCGAATCGTTTATGGCCCGAAAAACAGTTGAAAACACTACGTGTGCACATACCCTAAGAATATGTTCATACGGCTTATTTTCGGCCGTTATTCGGGCGGGAAACGGCTGAAAAATAGGAAGCAGACCGCCTACAAACATCTGCCCATTGATTTCAATGGGAAATACGGCGTTCTGTTCCGACGTGGAGTTGCTAAAAAACTTCTGAAAATCAGGAGCAGTTTTCCCTTGGAAACAGCTCCATATTTTCAGACGTTTTTGATTTGTGAATGATGAAAGTGAAGTGAATGACTTTTCAATTGACAGGTTCACACGGTGTGTATTTGACACCGTTTTTTTGTGCATTTTACGTGTCAAAAACCACATAAAAAATTGCTTAAATACACTTTTCATTTACATCATTGGTAAAGTGCGCTGTTAGTACATACAACACGCTTTTTTACACACGCGGATGTGAGAGAGAGATGGACAGACAGAGACACACACACCTTGTGAACTAGCCATGAATAAGAACACAGATTGTGTTCGAAACGCGTAGGCTCCCTCAATTTGCCATATTTTGACCACCTTGTACTGCGTTCTTTTTCCTATGTTCGTTATTTTATCATTCACGTTTAAATAAAGAGGAAACAGTTTCCTTTTACCACTATATCTCGCTGGATCCTACCTTTCTTTCTCACACACACACCTTACCTGCAGTGCGGCCGGTCTTCATAAATGTGCCGGCTTTCCCACTACAAACCAACTTCTATGCTGGGTCGCTCTGAACTGCGCTTGTGCAGTACAGAGCCAGATGGCAGCGGCAATGGACGGGAGGCGTTCATTGTGTCCTATGCCCTGTTGCTGCCGTATTCCATCTGTGTATGTGTCGTTAAGAGATACATACACAGATATAATAAAACATGGCAGCCCCCAGTACAGTAAGAAAGTGTTAATAAAAAAAACCTCAATATAATATTATATTAAATAAAAAAAATCATGACACTGTCCCTTTACATTTTTCCAGGGGGCAAAAAAGAGAAGATCTCCACATATTCGTCCTTCCAGATTTTCTCCTTAATCTCCTTCTTCAAGTGGGCCCCTAGTGGCCCCTCAAAACAAACATTCACCTCCCCCTTAGCAGCGTCCGCCAGCTAAACTTCAACCCCATTTTTAGCATTCAAAGCCTCACCCCCATCCTTCAACCCGGTACCCGCACCCGTAGCCACCTTAACCTGAGTTGCTGCCACACCACCGACAACCGCCGCCCCAACAGCACCCACCACGGGCGCCCCCCTCAGCAGAAGTATTCACAGCCGACACCCACCCCTGGCACACTCACAGGCCTTGCACCGCAGAAGACCACACAGCCGTAGGGCCCTCCAAACACCCTTGCATATTGCCCCCAAGCGCGCCAGCCACATCAACACCCCAGACAACATATCCTGTGCACTCCTATCCCACCCCCAACCCTCCAGCAACCCCTACCAGTAATAAAGACCCCCAACAAGATTGGTTGCGCCGAAGCGCTTTCACCTGGCTGACCCTGGGAAGGACTCCCAGCAGCCGCAGCAGTGACTTGACGTCCTCCCGGCCATCCCACGGAGCTCCTTGCTGTCAAAATGGAGGGTGCACTCTGCAAGGGAGGCACATCTGGAAAACTACTCCAGCCGCATCCTGCAGCTCACCTTCCTCCTGCGAGTCCTCGGACAACGGGGAAACCCCCGCCATAGAAGAAACCCCCGCCATCTCGGAACCTTTTACGCGCAGGCCGCCTGCCTTCGCTCCTTCGAAGGCCGCGGTGTTGTACCGCCAGCTCGGTAGGTCTAGCACTCCCTACCGCACCTGTTAATGCGTGCCTCCCTGCCCAGGGACGATTCCCTGAAAGCCCACCTCCCCCGCTGGTTCCACACCAGGGGTCTCAACCGCACTGCTCCCTGCTGCTCCCCGACAAAAAGGAATGGGGGGAGGAGGAGCCCCCCGCACCCAGCTCCCGCCGAGTCCCGCCGCCGAGAAGGATTCCTCCCTACCCGCAGGCCTGTCGGAGCAGAACGTCTCCGGTCAGCTGCGGCAGGAGGGTCCCTGGTGGGGATCCGTAAGCGGCGCCTGACTCTGGAGGGTTACCTCCAGGCTGAGGCGCTCTGGTGGCCGAGAATAATGGGCCCGCGCCCGGGTCACAGGTTCTGCTACCGCACCCCCGTCATCCGTAACGGCAGCCATCAGAGTGGCTTGAACCCAGTCCTGGCCTCGCTGGGTCACAGCTGTCCCCCAGCATCAAGAAAACCCTCCATAGAAGACGCCATTGGTGCTGACAGATCACAGCTCCCACTGACTCCAACTAATTTTTTCTCTGTCTGCGCTCCAACTGCTCTGCCTTATATAACCACGCCTCAGCAGTGCACTCCTACCACCTAGTGGCCGTTTCCTGTAATAATCCTGAACTTAACCTTTCCTATACTGAAAGCCTCCCTGCTTCTATCCCAGTCAAGCCGCCTTCCACTATGGCTGCGCCATGCTCCTTTGCTCTCTGTATTTCTTAAATAAAGATAAAGTTCCAGATCTGATAAAAGCAGTCAAGAAGACTTTGTAATCTAAAGGGGCTTTTACACTGGACGATTATCGGGCAGACAAGCGTTGACAACAATTGCCCTGTGTAAACAAGGCAGCGATTAGCAGATGAACGAGCAAACGCTCGATCATCTGCTGATCTTATCGTTTTAAAAAAGTAAAAGATTATCGTTGTCGGCAGCACATCTCCATGTGTAAACGGACACGTGCTGCCAACATGATAATAATGTATGGAAACAAGCAATCGGAGTAACGACCGCTCATTCCCATCCATAGCTCCGTGTGACAGGAGCAAACGAGCCCCAATCAACCATGTCTCGTTGATCGGTGCTCCCTGCAGCGGCCTATTATGTAATAGGGCCTTAAGAGGGATGGCAAGGAAAAATCTAAAAGAGAGCAACTCTTTTATTTTCCTATTCTCAAGGAGGAATTATTACCTTCTTGTCCAGTTGATTCAGAATGGCTTCAAAAGGACTAGGATAAACCTGATAAAAAGACTGACTCTGGTGCCAGATTTAAGTCTACATACAGGTTGGACCCTAAGGCCTCAGAGAGTTGGGATGCTCCCGGAAAGTTGATTTTCCAGTGGCCCACTTATAAAAAAAAATCTATTTTGCCATCGGAAGAGTCCTCATTACTCAGGGATCTGATGGATCGCAAGGCAGGATGGAGGAATTAATTCCGTCTCTATTTTTTTTTTTGGTATAATGATAGCTCGACTGCTCCAGATGTCGTTTGGGACTCTTTCAAGGCCTATATTAGGGGTTGCTTCTTCTAGAGGAAGAGAGCTAAAAAAAAAAAAAAAAAGAGGGGAAGCCAGCTAAGTTGCTGACTACCATTATTAATAATAATAATAAAAACTGCGGATAGATGCAAATAGTGGGAAAACAGGAGTAATCCTGAACTTTTCTGAAGATATTGCCTGGATTTGTATTCTTCAAAATATGTATTCTTCAGATATGAAGCTGCAGGCTTTTTTGTCCTCCATTGATTTCCCTAAGCTTACACATGAACAGATTGAATACCTAGACTCTCCCCTCCCCTTTTTAAGGAAGAAAATATTAAAGTTATATCAGAATCACCTTTTTATAATTAAGATGTAAAGGATTTGCCAGATACAGCTTCTGTGTCAACGCCCGTGGTTAATCAGCCTGCATCTGTGCCTAGGTCTGCTAGAGTGACTCCTTCTGCTACCACTCAGGCTGGTAGGCTGAGTAGTGGGAGAACCTATCACAGCCTGGCCAGACGGTCCTAGCTCCCGCCCTTGGTCTACTTATACCTTCATTTGCTGCTTGTCCTTTGCCTGTGATTCTTTTGCTTCCTGGCTCTGCTGTTCTGCTTTTCCTATTGACCTCTGTTTCATATTGACCCTGGCTTTACTGACTACTCTCCTGCTCTGCGTTTGGCACCACGTACACTCCTTGTTTGACTCGGCTCGTTCACTACTCTTGTTGCTCACGGTGTTGCCGTGGGCAACTGCCCCATTTCCCTTAACTTCTGTGTACCCTTGTCTGTTTGTCTGTCATGCACATATTGAGCGTAGGGACCGTCGCCCAGTTGTACGCCATCGCCTAGGACGGGCCGTGCAAGTAGGCAGGGAATGAGTGGCGGGTAGATTAGGGCTCACCTGTCTGTCTCCCTACCCCGACATTACACTGGAGGATCTGATTATTAAAGATCAATTGTTACACATTTGCCCTGTGGAAGTGTGACAGTTTGTATTGGACTGGGAGCCCAAGGATGCAGCACAGGCAGCACACATTGCGGATGCCTATGTTGTCAACCGGGAACCAGCAGTGCCAAAGCCTGCTATTGCCAACTAGAAAGGGGGTAAGCCAACTACAAACACGTTTTATTTTGCCAACCGACCCCCAGGGGGTCTTGGCCCTGTTCCCCCCCACCAGGCCTGCATTTGATTCCCGCAGATGTTTTGTGTGTAACAAATTGGGCCACCTCAGCCCTACCTGCCCTGAGAAAAAGAAGAATACCCTGCTGCCCAAGCCACCTGGTTCCCCTTCAGCTGTTTTGTGTGTGGGTGGAATTGAGGGGAAACCCAGTGACAATCTACAATCACAGTTACTGTGGGCAATACTGTCACTGTGGGGCTGAGAGACACCGGCGCTGATATGACCCTGGTCCGTGCCGAACTTGTGTCTTCAGAGGACATTATTCCTGGAAAAACCCTGACTGTCACAGGGATTGGGGGAGTCAAACAATGCCTTCCCCATGGCACAGGTACACCTTGATTGGGGTACAGGGAGGGGGTTAAAAGAAGTGGGGGTGTCTGCAAATATTCCTACGAATGTCTTATTAGGTACTGACCTGGGACAGTTATTATCTCAGTATGCTGCTGATGACCCCCCAACCTCTGTTGAAATGTGTGATGTTGATGATAAGGTAATATGTTCCCCTCTTGATCTCTCTGAACCCTGCCATGTAGAATTGTCTAATGATGTTAATATGCTATGTGACCATGTGGAACCCTGTAATGACATACTATTTGGTGATGCTGCTAAGGTAATCGGCAGGGGCGTAACTAGGAAATAATGAGCTCCATAGCAAACTTTTGACTGGGGCCCTCCTCCCCTGGTATCACACAAGCCCCCCTTGTAGATAGTACCTCCCTATAGATTCAGCCACACAGCACCCCCCTATAGATAGCACCTTACAGCCCCCCCCTGTAGATAACGCCACACAGCCTTCCCCCTGTAGATAACGCCATACAGCCCTCCCCTGTAGATAACGCCATACAGCCCCCCCTGTAGATAGCGCCATACAGCCCTCCCCCTGTAGATAACGCCATAGAGGCCCCCCTGTAGATAACGCCATACAGCCCCCAACCCACCCCACCCCCCCCCCACCCCCAAGAAAAAGAAAAACAGCCTATAGTTTGTCCTACAAAAGAGATGTATCCCCTATCCATTGCTGGCAGCGATAAGGAGAACGGGGGACCGAAATTCCCCCGAAGTTCTCCATGAGAAACCACGGACTTCCAGGGTCTGCGCAGTTCAATAAAAATGAAAGGAGCGCTGGTCACACATGCGCAGAAGCGTGACCGGTGCATAATTCATTTCTATGGAGCTGCCGACAGACCCCGGAGTTTGTCATGGAGAACTTCGGGGGACTTTCGGTCCCCCGTTCTCCTTATCGCTGGGCGTCCCAGCGATCCCACATGTATCCCTTATCCTGTGGATAGGGGATGCATATCTTTTGTAGGAACAACCCCTTCAGTGGCGTTGCACTGTAGCAGCCATAGCGGCTGCTAGCGGAGCCTCCTCCTCATGCTGCGGGCCCCGTAGCAGCCGCTACTGCTGCTACAGCGGTAGTTACGCCACTGGTAATGGGTAATAGTCGTGTAACCAGTGACGTTCTAGAGATATGTCCTGATAACTATAATATGGTATATGCTCAGCAGAAGCGTAGCTAGAGGGGGGCAGAGGGGGTGGTGGCCCTGGGCCCACTGAGATGGTGGGGCCCACCATGACTGCCCCTGCCATGACCGCTGCCCCCGCCATGGCCACGCCACACACGGCGGCCTGCTGCCTGTCTGAGGGGGAGGCGGCGCAACTGAAAACATCCGCCGCAACCCCTCCTGCAGTAATTGTATCTGCGTCTATAGGACGCACATACAATTACATGCATAAGCACCGAATGGCCGGGCACGTTCGGTGCCCGACTATTCAGCGCCTTTCAATGACGCTAGCGCTTCCGTTGTTGAAAGGCGCTGATTGGTGGGGCAAGTCATTCTGCCCTGCCAATCGGTGCCTTTCAATGATGCTAGCAGCGTGATGACGTCATCGTGCCCAGTGGCGCGGTAACGTCATTGCGCCGCTTCCGTTGATTGGCAGGGCAAGTCATTCTGCCCTACCAATCAGCGCCCTTTAACAACGCAAGTGTCGTTCAGCCCCAGCAGACCTGCTAAGAAGAGAGCAGGCCTGAATTGACACAGGACGATGCGGAGATGGGATTAAGGTGATTATGTAAAGGTTTTTTTTCACTAAAATGTGTGAGTGGCATTATCTACAGGGGGGTTATACGTAGGCACAATCTACAGGGGAGGCTAAAGGTGAGACACTATCTACAGGGGGCTTTATGTAGGGCACAATTTACAGGGGGCTATATGTGGGGCACACAGTGTATTGTGCTACTAAAATTACAGGTGCAGTGTATGGTGCTATTATAATCAGGGACACAGTGTATGGCGCTATTATATTTAGGTGCGTAGTGTGTTGTACCATGAGAATTCTATCTCTGTTTATAGGTATAGAAATGTTTGAAAAGTGAGAAGCTGAAGACATCTGAGCGGCAAACTGCAGTAATGGGCTGTGGCCGGAAGAAGTCATCATAGAGGTCTAGAAAAGGGTGGAGAAGAAAAGGGTAAAGGAACAACTAGAATCTGAAAAGACGTCACCAGTGAGCCACTTAATGTAAATGTTTGTTCTGCCTCTAATCACTACTGTATGATCTGCAGGGAGATGATGGGTGGTATGATTTTATTTTGTGAAACAGCAACTCCCAGAATATCCTTACCATTGTTCAGGTCATGCTGGGAGCAGTAGTTTTTACACCGTACAAAACTATACGGCAGGGGTAGCCTGGCTGGTATATACAGGAATGATGGTTGTTATATACAGGGATTATGGTTGTTATATACAGGGATGATGGTTGTTATATACAGAGATGATGGGTAGTCCAGCCATCATCCCTGCATTAACCCCATCAACCCTGTGTATACTAGCCATCATTCCCTTATATAACCCCCATCATCCCTGTATATACCAGCCATCATCCCTGTTTATATTCCCCATCTTAACTGTATATACTAGCCAGGCTGGTATATACAGAGATGATAGGGGTTATATACAGGGATGATAACTGCCATATACAGGGATGATGGGGGTTTTTATACACGACTGATGGCTGGTATATTTAGGGATGATAAGGATTATATACTGGGATGATGGCTGGTATATAATTAGAATGCGCCTCTTCAGTTGTAAACATGTGCTAGGGGCGCACACTGGGTTGGAGCCCACTCAGATACACTACCGTTCAAAAGTTTGGGGTCACCCAGACAATTTTGTGTTTTCCATGAAAACTCACACTTCTATTTATCAAATGAGTTTCAAAATGACTAGAAAATATAGTCAAGACATTGACAAGGTTAGAAATAATGATTTTTATTTGAAATAATAATTTTCTCCTTCAAACTTTGCTTTCGTGAAAGAATGCTCCATTTGCAGCAATTACAGCATTGCAGACCTTTGGCATTCTAGCTGTTAATTTCCTGAGGTAATCGGGAGAAATTTCCCCCCATGCTTCCAGAAGCCCCTCCCACAAATTGGATTGGCTTGATGGGCACTTCTTGCGTACCATACGGTCAAGCTGCTCCCACAACAGCTCTATGGGGTTGAGATCTGGTGATTGCGCTGGCCACTCCATTATAGGTAGAATACCAGCTGCCTGCTTCTTCTCTAAATAGTTCTTGCATAATTTGGAGGTGTGCTTTGGGTCATTGTCCTGTTGTAGGATGAAATTGGCTCCAATCAAGTGCTGTCCACAGGTTATGGCATGCCATTGCAAAATGGAGTGATAGCCTTCCTTATTCAAAATTCCTTTTGCCTTGTACAAATCTCCCACTTTACCAGCACCAAAGCAACCCCAGACCATCACATTACCTCCACCATGCTTGACAGATGGCGTCAGGCACTCTTCCAGCATATTTTCAGTTGTTTTGTGTCTCACAAATGTTCTTCTGTGTGATCCAAACACCTCAAACTTCGATTCGTCTGTCCATAACACTCTGTCCAATGTCTGTGTTGTTTTGCCCATATTAATCTTTTCCTTTTATTAGCCAGTGTCAGATATGGCTTTTTCTTTGCCACTCTGCCCTGAAGGCCAGCATCCCGGAGTCGCCTCTTCACTGTAGACGTTGACACTGGCGTTTTGCGGGTACTATTTAATGAAGCTGCCAGTTGAGGACCTGTGAGGCGTCTATTTCTCAAACTAGAGATTCTAATTTACTTGTCTTGTTGCTCAGTTGTGCAGCGGGGCCTCCCACTTCTCTTTCTACTCTGGTTAGAGCCTGTTTGTGCTGTCCTCTGAAGGGAGTAGTACACACCGTTGTGGGAAATCTTCAGTTTCTTGGCAATTTCTCACATGGAATTGTCTTCATTTCTAAGAACAAGAATAGACTGTTGAATTTCACATGAAAGCTCTCTTTTTCTAGCCACTTGGAGAGTTTAATCGAACCCACAAATGTAATGCTCCAGTTTCTCAACTAGCTCAAAGGAAGATCAGTTTTATAGCTCCTCTAAACAGCAAAACTGTTTACTGCGGTGCTAACATAATTGCACAAGGGTTTTCAAGGGTTTTCTAATCATCCATTAGCCTTCTAACACAGTTAGCAAACACAGTGTACCATTAGAACACTGGAGTGATGGTTGCTGGAAATGGGCCTCTATACATCTATGTAGATATTGCATTAAAAACCAGACGTTTGCAGCTAGAATACTCATTTAGCACATTAAAAATGTATAGAGTGTATTTCTGATTAATTTAATGTTATCTTCATTGAAAAAAACTGTGCTTTTCTTTCAAAAATAAGGAAATTTCTAAGTGACCCTAAACTTTTGAACGGTAGTGTATGTTTTGCCCCCCCCCCCCGTGCTAAACCCCTAGCTACGCCTCTGATACTGATACTGCCAGCTAACAGACCAGAAAGTGTCACAAAGGAGCAGTCGCTTTTACTTCCCACCTAGCCACCCAGTGCGAAGAGTTCCAGGCTGCTTTACATGATGATGTCAGCTTAGAGCATCAAGCTAAGGGACCTTGCTGGAAAAACACGATGAATCTGACAAGGAGAGGATATTCTGAGATCAATGCAGGTGGTATAGGGAGACTATTCCCTGTGATCACCAGCAGGCATGGTTAAAAAAAGCAAAAGCTCATAGTACCACACCAGTTTCATGAGCAATTAATGAGGGTTGCCCCCTAGCTGGACATTTAGGGGTTGCTCATAACTTTTATTGGCCTAAAATGGGAACCGACATAGCAAACTACTGCCGTTCTTGTATGGCATGCCAAATGGTGGGGAAGCCGGGACGTATCCCAAAAGTCCAATTAGCCCCTTTGCCAATTATGGATGAGCCCTTCCAGAGAATCGCTGTGGACATTATTGGGCCACTGGCCATATCCAGCAGTTCCGGGAAATGCTTCATCTTAAGGGTTGTTAGGGGGTGATACTGCCCTTTTAAATTGAACTGTCTTCCCTGTGCATCTTTCATGTTTAGTGGTACTTTCATTCTGTGTTCCTTCTTGTCTGGAGTGATGACTGCTTCTGTTTTATCTGTACCTACTATATGTTTTATCTAGTGTATGCCTGCCATGTTGTTAGCAGTCACTAGCGGTCACTCCAGAACCAGTGACTTAAGAGACAGAGCTGTCTGACAGGAAGTGGAAGTCAGTGGTTGCCATGTGACATGGTGGAGAAAGAGAGAAGATGCAGTGAGAATCCAGGAGACAGAGGAGGGAGCCAGCCTTGGAAGTGTAGAGATGAGAGAACACCAGAGGAGGTGCCAGGGGAGAAGCTGTACTGGAAAGGAGATAAGCCTTTGAGCTGGCCAGCACCTGAGATAAGTGCCCTGTGTAAGACTCTCGCACCTGTACCCAAAATCTTGGTTGCATTCCTAGGCGTGTCCGATCCCTACTGGCCGTCAGCTGAGGATGGGAGAGGATATACCGTGAAAGGTAGCGGTTAGCGCCGCAAGGACCCACGGTGGTGCCGGAAGGTTCGGATAGTTCTCTTGATACCCACATCGCAGCTAGGAGGATGGAAGTGTATCTCTTGACCTCTAATATTCTGCCAATAGCGCGTAGCTCCCACTGTAACTGTCAGAGGCGCAAAGACGGCCGAGCGGAGTAACGTGGGTTCATGCCCAACCTCTCCCAGGGGGACTCCAGCAGGATCGACGTCCCCAACCTCAGTTCGTCTGCTTGCTCCCATAATGTTGCATTGTTGTGATCCAAGTAAAGTATTATTCGAGGAAAAGTTGTCGTATCCATTATTCTTCACTAAGAAACCTGCCTACACAGTGGTAGATTATGCTACTCAGTACCCAGAAGCCATAGCGTTATCCTCCATTCAGATTTCCCAGGGACATGCTTACTGATCAGGGGACCAAGTTTATGTCCAACCTGATGCAGTGCCTTTGTAAGAAAATGCAGGTGAACACCTTGTAGCCAGCTACTATCACCCACAGTCTAATGGTCTGTGTGAACGATTTAATGGGACCCTAAAACAAATGCTCAAGTCGATTGTCGAGTCCTAGGGGTATCTCCCCCACCTATTGTTTGCTTACCAAGAGGAACAACAGGTGTCAACAGGGTTCTCCATCTTTGAGTTCCTGTATGTAAGACGAGTACGGGAGCCCCTAGATCTGATAAGAGAATCCTGTGAAGGAGAATTGGTTACTCCAGAGGTATCAGTCATAGGGTATGTCAGGTTCCAGGAACAGATGCAAACCCTGACCAGGTTGATACGGAAGAGCATGGTGCAGGTCCAAGTCAGCCAAAAGCAATAGTATGACCCCAATGCGAGAGAGAGAATTTATGAAGTGGGGCAGAAAGTGTGGGTGTTAGTCCCCATGACTCAAAATAAATTACAGGTCGCCCCATTTCTAAGTGACCCTAAACTTTTGAACGGTAGTGTATGTTTTGCCCCCCCCCCTGTGCTAAACCCATAGCTACGCCTCTGATACTGATACTGCCAGCTAACAGACCAGAAAGTGTCACAAAGGAGCTGTCACTTTTACTTCCCACCTAGCCACCCAGAGCGAAGAGTTCCAGGCTGCTTTACATGATGATGTCAGCTTAGAGCATCAAGCTAAGGGACCTTGCTGGAAAAACGCGATGAATCTGACAAGAGAGGATATTCTGAGATCAAGGCAGGTGGTATAGGGAGACTATTCCCTGTGATCACCAGCAGGCATGGTTAAAAAAAGCAAAAGCTCATAGTACCACACCAGTTTCATGAGCAATTAACCCCTTAAGGACGCAGCCTTGTTTTGGCCTTAAGGCTCAGAGCCCATTTTTCAAATCTGACATATTTCACTTTATGTGGTAATAACGTTGGAATGCTTAAACCTACCTAAGCGATTCTGAGATTGTTTTCTTGTGACACATTGGGCTTCATGTTCATGGTAAAATTTGGTCGATTATATTCAGTGTTTATTGGTGAAAAATTGCAAAATTTAGAGAAAATTTTGAAAAAATAGCATTTTTCAGAATTTAAATGCATCTGCTTGTAAAACAGATGGTTATACCACCCAAAATAGTTACTAGTTCACATTTCCAATATGTCTACTTTAGATTGGCATCGTTTTTTGAACATTCTTTTCTTTTTCTTGGACATTACAAGGCTTAGAACATAAACAGCAATTTCTCATATTTTAAAGAAAATTTAAAAAGCCTTTTTTTTAAGGTACCTCTTGAGTTCTGAAGTGGCTTTGAGGGGCCTATGTATTAGAAACCCTGATAAAACACCCCATTTTAAAAACTAGACCCCTCAAAGTATTCAAAACAGCATTTAGAAAGTTTTTTAACCCTTCAGGCATTTCACAGGAATTAAAGCAATGTGGAGGTGAAATTTGCAAATTTCATTTTTCTTGCTGAATTTCAATTTTATTAATTTTTTTTCTGTAACACAGAAGGTTTTACCAGAGAAACACTACTAAATATGTATTGTCCAGATTCTGTAGTTTTTAGAAATGTCCCACATGTGACTCTAGTTCGCTCGTGGAATAAAACACAAGCCCTAGAAGCAAAGAAGTACCTAGTGTATTTTGAGTCCTCTTTTTTTTATTAGAATATATTTTAAGCAGCATGCCAGGTTTGAAGAGGTGTTGAGGTGCCAAAACAGTAGGAATCCCCCAATAGTGACCCCATTTTGGAAACTACACCCCTCAAGGAATTAATTTATGGTTGTTGTTACCATTTTGACCGCACAGTTTTTTCACAGCACCTATTTCAATTGGGCTGTGACATTAAAAAAATGCCATTTTTTTCCAATAAGATGTAATTTTTGATCAAAATTTCTTATTTTCACAGGGAACAAAATACTCCATTTTGTTGCCCAATTTCTCCTGAGTGCAGCAATACCCCATTTGTGGCGATAAACTGCCGTTTGGGCCCATGGGAGGCCTCAGAAGGGAAGGAGCGCTGTGTGTTCTTTGGAGTACAGATTTTGCTGGTTTGGTTTTCGGGTACCATGTCGCATTTGCAGAGCCCCAGAGGTATCAAAGCAATGGAAACCCACCAGAAGTGACCCCATTTTGGAAACTACACCCCTCAAGGAATTCATTTATGGGTAATGTGACCATTTAGACTCCATAGTTTCTTCACAGAACTTATTTGAATTGGGCTGGGAATTAAAAAAATATATATTTTTTCCAATAATATGTAATTTTAGCTCAAAAATTCTTATTTTCACAAGAAATAAAATACTTCATTTTGTTGCCCAATTTCTCCTGAGTGCGGCAATACCCCATTTGTGGTGATAAACTGCCGTTTGGGCCCATGGGAGGCCTCAGAATGAAAGGAGCGCGATGTGTTCTTTGGAGTCCAGATTTTGCTAGATTGGTTTTCGGGTGCCATGTCGCATTTGCAGAGCCCCAGAGGTATCAAAGCAATAGAAACCAACCACAAATGACCCCATTTTGGAAACTACACCCCTCAAGGAATTCATTTATGAGTGTTGTGACCATTTTAACCCCATAGTTTTTTCACAGAACTTATTTGAATTGGACTGGGAATGAAAACAAAATTATTTTTTTCAAATAATATGTCGTTTTGGCTGAAAATTTCTTATTTTCACAAGAAACAAAATACCCCATTCTGTTGCCCAATTTGTCCTGAGTGCGGCAGTACCCCATTTGTGGTGATAAACTGCCGTTTGGGCCCATGGGAGGGCTCAGAAGGAAAGGACCACCATTTGGCCTACTGGGGATTTTCTAGTGCGAAGTCATGTATGCAGAAGCCCCTGAGGTACCAGTACAGTTGAAACACGCAAGAAGTGACCCCGTTTTCAAAACGACACCATTAAGGCATTCATCTAGAGGTGTAGTGAGCATTTTGACCGGAGACCTACACCCCATAAACTGTAATGTGGGTTCTCCCGGGTATGGCAATACCCTCAATGTGGCTGTTATCAGCTGCCTGTGCACTCAGCAGGGCCCAGAGGGGAAAGACTAGGGGGGATAAGCTGTGCGGAGTGCATCAGGGTAAGTAAAATTGGGGTAAATTATAAACCAAGGGATGTATGATCAATTTTAATACACTCTTTCATACAGAGCTCTGGTTTTTCGGGACACGTGTCACATTGATATATTGTGTCATCCCTTATCGCCCTCTTATAGCAGACTTTGCACCTCTTTTGACTTTTTCCCTTCTTGCCAGTTTGGGGAACTTCTCCTGGAAAGTGTTGCCGCCCTGGTACGATGCGTGTGGCCCCACTTCCAGAAGTACTGGGTGCCCCCCCTTCTTGGTCCCTAAAGATGAGGTTCTTGATAATCACCTCTTGAAATTCCAGGAAAGTTCCCCTCTGGCTGCACATCGATGTAGCACGTACGCATTGTACAATGACAGCTGTATGATGTTCCCGGCCAGCTTCTTATACCACACCGCATGGCGCTGTAGGGCTTCAGGACTTGATCTGACAAGTCCATCCCTCCCATGTACCTATTGTAGTCCAGGATGCAGTCTGGTTTGGGGGTGGCCTTTCCTTCATATATCCTAAACCTGTAGATATACCTTGATGCACTCTCGCACAGCTTATACATCTTCACGCCATACCATGCCCTCTTACCCGGCAGGTACTCGCGGAATTGAACCCTCCCTTTAAAATGTACCAGGGACTCATCAATAGAAATACACTTCTCGGGGGTGTATGCTTGGGAAAACCGGGCACTGAAACGGTCTAATAGGGGTCTCCGTTTATACAAACGGTCAAAACTGGGGTCATCTCGGGGTGGGCACGGCTCATTATCAGTATAATGTAAGAAGCGAAGTATTGCCTAATTTATTTATTTTTTTCGGTTACAGTTCAGTTCTGAAGTTGCTTTGAGGGGCCCATATATTAGAAACCCCTATGAAACACCCCATTTTAGAAACTAGACCCCTCAAAGTATTCACAACAGCATTTAGAAAGTTTATGAACCCTTTAGGTGTTTCACAGAAATTTAGAGCAAAGTAGAGGAGAAATTTACATTTATTTTTTTTGTAAGAAAATCCTTTTTATACCATTTTTTTTTATAACACAAAAGGTTTTACCAGAGAAACGCAACTCAATACTTATTGCCCAGATTCTGCAGTTTTGAGAAATATCCCACATGTGGCCCTAGTGTGGTAATGGACTGAAGCACCGGCCTCCGAAGCAAAGGAGGACCTAGTGGATTTTGAGGCCTCTTTTTTTATTAGGCACCATGTCCGGTTTGAAGAGGTCTTGTGGTGCCAAAACAGTGGAAAACCCCCAAAAGTGACCCCAATTTGGAAACTAGACCCCTTGAGGAATCCATTGTAGTTTTCTTGGGGTGCACGCAGCTTTTTGATCAGTTTTTATTCTATTTTTAGGTGGTGTGGTGACTAAAAAACAGCAATTCTACTATTGTTTTTTTTATTCTGTTTTTTTTACAGCGTTCACCATGCGCTATAAATGACATATTCACTTTATTCTGCGGGGCGATACGATTATGGCGATACCAGATGTTTATAGTTTTTTTTTATGTCTTATGGCGTTTGCACAATAAAATACGTTTTGTAAAAAATCATTCACTTTTTGTGTTACCATATTCTAAGAGCCAGAACTTTTTTATTTTTCAATCAATAAAGCCGTGCGAGGACTTATTTTTTGCGTAACGAACTGTAGTTTCGAACAGTTCCATTTTTAGGTACATGCGACTTTTTGATCTCTTTTTATTCCATTTTTTGGGAGGTAAAGTGACCAAACAATTGTGATTGTGGTACGGTTTTTTATGATTTTCTTTTACGGCGTTCACCGTGCGGGATAAATAATTAAATAATTTTGTAGTTCAGGCCGTTACAGACGCGGCGATACCAATTATGTATAGTTTATTTGTTTGTTTATATATTTTTATTAATAATAAATGACTGATAAGGGAAAAGGGGGGATTTTTACTTTTAATACTCTTAAAACTTTTATTTTCTTATTTTTACACATCTTTTTTTTACTTTTTTTTTACTTTATTACTTTGTCCCACTAGGGGACTGGAGGGCAGGAGGCCCTGATCGCTATTCTAATACACTGCACTACATGCGTAATGCAGTGTATTAGAACTGTCGGCTACTCACTGACAGCAAGCATAGTGGGTCCTGACGTTGTCAGGACGCACTAGGCTTCCGTCTATGGCATAGTCGGACGCCATTGTTTGGTGTCCGGGTTGCCATAGTCACCATCGCCGGACGCTATCGTGTAGCAGGCCGGCGATGGCAGCTTAACCCCTAAAAAGCAGCGATTTCTATAGAACGTGGCTTTTAAGGGGTTAATCAGCAGGGACACAGCGATCGGTCCCCGCTGTAGGAGCTGTGACAGCTGCTGAACAAGACAGCAGCTGTCACAGCTCCTGTATGTGTCGGGAGGACGGCCGTTACTCGTGAGACGTACTATTAGGTCATGGAGCGCGAACGATACATCTGCCATGACCTAATAGTACGTCCAGGAGCGGGAAGGGGTTAATGAGGGTTGCCCCCTAGCTGGACATTTAGGGGTTGCTCACAACTTTTATTGGCCTTAAATGGGAACCGACATAGCAAACTACTGCCGTTCTTGTATGACATACCAAATGGTGGGGAAGCCGGGACGTATCCCAAAAGTCCAATTAGCCCCTTTGCCAATCATTGATGAGCCCTTCCAGAGAATCGCTGTGGACATTATTGGGCCACTGGCCATATCCAGCAGTTCCGGGAAATGCTTCATCTTAACGGTTGTAAGGGGGTGATACTGCCCTTTTAAATTGAACTGTCTTCCCTGTGCATCTTTCATGTTTAGTGGTACTTTCATTCTGTGTTCCCTCTTGTCTGGAGTGATGATTGCTTCTGTTTTATCTGTACCTACTATATGTTTTATCTAGTGTATGCCTGCCATATTGTTAGCAGTCACTAGCGGTCACTCCAGAACCAGTGACTTAAGAGACAGAGCTGTCTGACAGGAAGTGGAAGTCAGTGGATGCCATGTGACATGGTGGAGAAATAGAGAGGATGCAGTGAGAATCCAGGAGACAGAGGAGGGAGCCAGCCTTGGAAGTGTAGAGATGAGAGAACACCAGAGGAGGTGCCAGGGGAGAAGCTGTACTGGAAAGGAGATAAGCCTTTGAGCTGGCCAGCACCTGAGATAAGTGCCCTGTGCAGCTACATACACAAACCCTAACATTACTACAGTGTCCTGATAATGAATACACATGACCATCCAGCCTGGACGTCATGTGTATTCAGAATCCTGGCACATCTGAATCTTTTTTGTGAGATTCCGGCAAGTGAAACTAAATCTCGTTTAGCTCCGTAATCTCGCAAGATTTCGTTTCACTTGCCGGAATCTCACAAAAAAGATTCAGAAGTGTCAGGATTCTGAATACACATGACGTCCAAGCTGGATGGTCATGTGTATTCATTATCAGGACACTGTAGTAATGTTAGGGTTTGTGTATGTAGCTGCACATAGTGATATAATTATATCGCTAGTGCAGTGTAAATGAATGGAGAGGAGTGCATGATGCCGATTGGTCAGCGTCATACACTCCTCTGTACAATGCCCACTTGGTCGAAAGTAAAAATACGCCCATATGGGCATTAAGAAAGCTCATTAGCATAAACCAAAATCGCTCCTAACTTTGTGAAAATAGATTGTTTTTTTTAAATAAAAAGCATTACTGTCACCTACATTACAGCGCCGATCTCCTTATGTAGGAGATAGGGCACTTATAATGTGGTGACAGAGTCTCTCTAATCTCCCTGACTGTGGTGGATAATCAGAATGTCCTCTTCCAGGGACATAACCAAATTAGTTTGCATGTCAACACAAGGACCAAATGTGTCTCTGTGGGGCTCCAATCACACCTACAGTGAAGGAAATAAGTATTTGATCCCTTGCTGATTTTGTAAGTTTGTCCACTGTCAAAGACATGAACAGTCTAGAATTTTTAGGCTAGGTTAATTTTACCAGTGAGAGATAGATTATATTTAAAAAAAACAACTGAAAATCACATTGTCAAAATTATATATATTTATTTGTATTGTGCACAGAGAAATAAGTATTTGATCCCCTACCAACCATTAAGAGTTCAGCCTCCTCCAGACAAGTTACATGCTCCAAATCAACTTGGTGCCTGCATTAAAGACAGCTGTCTTAAATGGTCACCTGTATAAAAGACTCCTGTCCAAAGACTCAATTAATCAGTCTGACTCTAACCTCTACAACATGGGCAAGTCCAAAGAGCTTTCTAAGGATGTCAGGGACAAGATCATAGACCTGCACAAGGCTGGAATGGGCTACAAAACCATAAGCAAGATGCTGGGTGAGAAGGAGACAACTGTTGGTGCAATAGTAAGAAAATGGAAGACATACAAAATGACTGTCAATCGACATCGATCTGGGGCTCCATGCAAAATCTCACCTTGTGGGGTATCCTTGATCCTGAGGAAGGTGAGAGCTCAGCCGAAAAACTACACGGGGGGAACTTGTTAATGATCTAAAGGCAGCTGGGACCACAGTCACCAAGAAAACCATTGGTAACACATTATGCCGTAATAGATTAAAATCCTGCAGTGCCCGCAAGGTCCCCCTGCTCAAGAAGGCACATGTACAGGCCCGTCGAAAGTTTGCAAATGAACATCTGGATGATACTGAGAGTGATTGGGAGAAGTTGCTGTGGTCAGATGAGACTAAAATTGAGCTCTTTGGCATTAACACAAATTCGCCGTGTTTGGAGGAAGAGAAATGCTGCCTATGACCCAAAGAACACCGTCCCCACTGTCAAGCATGGAGGTGGAAAAATTATGTTTTGGGGGTGTTTCTCTGCTAAGGGCACAGGACTACTTCACCGCATCAATGGGAGAATGGATGGAGCCATGTACCGTCAAATCCTGAGTGACAACCTCCTTCCCTCCACCAGGACATTAAAAATGGATCGTGGCTGGGTCTTCCAGCACGACAATGACCCGAAACATACAGCCAAGGCAACAAAGGAGTGGCTCAAAAAGAAGCACATTAAGGTCATGGAGTGGCCTAGCCAGTCTCCAGACCTTAATCCCATCGAAAACTTATGGAGGGAGCTGAAGATCCGAGTTGCCAAGCGACAGTGTTAAGGATCTGCCAGGCTCAGCTTCTGTGTCTACGCCCATAGGTAATCAGTCTGCACCTGCTTCTATGTCTGTGAGACTGACTCCATCTTCCACCACTCAGGATGGCAGGCTTAGGAGTGAGAGAGCCTATCACAGCCTGGCCAGACGGAGCTAGCTCCCGCCCTCTGTCTATTTATACCTGCCTTTCCTGTTCCTCCTTGCTTGTGATTCTTCTCGTTTGGTTTCCTGGCCCTGCTGCAGCTTCTTGAACTATTTGACCCTGCTTCATATTGACCCTGGCTTACTGACTACTCTTCTGCTCTGCGTTTGGTACCTCGTACACTCCTGGTTTGACTCGGCTCGTTCACCACTCTTGTTGCTCACGGTGTTGCCGTGGGCAACTGCCCCTTTTCCCTTGCTTCTGTGTACCCTTGTCTGTTTGTCTGTCGTGCACTTATTGAGCGTAGGGACCGTCGCCCAGTTGTACCCCGTCGCCTAGGGCGGGTCGTTGCAAGTAGGCAGGGACTGAGTGGCGGGTAGATTAGGGCTCACTTGTCTGTTTCCCTACCCTCATCATTACAGACAGCCTCGCTGTAATTATTTACAAATGATCTGCAAAGAGGAGTGGGCCAAAATTCCATCTAACATGTGTGCAAACCTCATCATCAGCTACAAAAAACGTCTGACTGCTGTGCTTGCCAACAAGGGTTTTGCCACCAAGTATTAAGTCTTGTTTGCCAAAGGGATCAAATACTTATTTCTCTGTGCACAATGCAAATAAATATATATAATTTTGACTATGTGATTTTCTGTTTTTTTTTTAAATATAATCTATCTCTCACTGGTAAAATTAACCTAGCCTAAAATTTCTAGACTGTTCATGTCTTTGACAGTGGGCAAACTTACTAAATCAGCAAGGGATCAAATACTTATTTCCTTCACTGTAGGTGCTAATAAAGTCAATGATTTGGAAGCCAGACAGCCAGACTACAGTACCCGCTTACCTACAGAAATGGCTGCAGAGGACAAAGGAAATATAATCCTTCAAGGCCCGCCCTGTCATAATTCATATTATATATAACCCAGCTAGCTGTATATGATCCAGAAACTCAGACGCTCCTTGGGTCTCAAGTGCAGGGCTTCTCGGCCATAAATGTTGGTTAGAATTATTAATATTTCATAGACCTGTTTGGTATGCCAAGGTTGGTAAATATATGCCCTGGAACTTGTCCGACATAGTATCTCACTAGAAGATTCATATACGGTTTTGCATGTAATTAGCCATCCTCCTCCCACCTAACCAGGAGGAGGGGTGAGGGGTCTTGTTTGGATCCATTATTATGCCAAAGAAACACGGCTTAGCAGAAGGCCTACCTGGGGGCCTTCATTAGGCCCCTGGGCTGCCATTACAACCATTGGCACCTCAAAATTGCGTCGCAGGGAGTCAGCAAGCTGTTGGAGGGGGCCATCCCCTCTTTCTAACGCCTTAAATGCAGCGGTCACACTTGACTGCGGCATTTAAGGGGTTAAACGGTCAGGAATAGCGCACTCGCTGTTCCTGGTTGTTAGTCCACGGTGTCAGCTGTAATACACAGCTGACACCCGCATGGTATGGAGCAGGCTTAACGAATGAGCCCGCTCCATACATCACCCCCCACACCAGTATGTGCTGTTACATTGTGGTGCACGAAGGGATTAACATTCCGCACTTGTGCCAATGATAAAAGTGCATGTGCGACATGCCATTTTGAAAGTCTGGGTTATTTGTCAAGGTAAGGAGAAGTGAGTAATTAGGGTGAAAAGATCTAGTAGATCTCATTTTCTGCCACGTTGTCATTTATAAGTGGGTTATTCCAAGATGTATCTGGAATCCTTTGATGTGAGAGGTGAAAATGATTTGATAAAGCAATATTTGGGCTATATCTCTGATCCCTAACTGATCTCTGATCCCTAACTGAATCGGTAAATTGGGATGTGCCATGTATCCAGTCCATTGTGACCCTCATCAATGCCGCTATATTATAGACCCGGGCAATGTGTCACGCGCGGGGTGTGGACCCACAAGGTACAAAACAATGTCTATAGTTCTGAACGGGTACCTGAGGCAATGTAGACAGTGGCAGGAGCACGACTTGACTTTCACAGCAGGTGACGCCGCGAATGTAGCTGGAAGACACGACTTGACTTTCACAGAAGGTAACGATAGCACGGGATACAGGCAGCAGGCACGGGTAACACTGGGAACTGGAAAACACTGGGAGACCTTTAGCAAGACAAACTAGGGTATACAACAATGCTCAGGCAAGGAAACAGTGGGCAGGGCCACTTATTATAGTCCAGCAGCCATTTGGGCTGATAATGACGTTAGGCAGCTGGACGCGTACTGGCCCTTTAAGGCCGTGCACGCGCGGGCGCGCGCGCCCTGCGTGACACAGTCCGAGGACCCAGAAGAGAGTGCCGGCGTCTCCCTGGAGGGAGCGAACGCCGAGAAGAGAGGCGTACATGGCCGGGATGGTCAAGAGGTAAGTCGGAACGACGACCCCCGGCCATAGACGTGACACAATTGAAGTTTAGGCCACAGTTGAGACTAGGCTACTGTAAAATATAAGGAATACGTGAGGGTCCCCCTTCCGAATAAACGAGTGATAGTTTGTGTGTCCCATCTTTAGGGCGTAGGTAAATAATTACATAGTTAGTATGGTCGAAAAAAGACATACGCTACCGTTCAAAAGTTTAGGGTCACTTAGAAATTTCCTTATTTTTGAAAGAAAAGCACAGTTTTTTTCAATGAGGATAACATTAAATTAATCAGAAATACACTCTATACTTTGTTATTGTGCTAAATTACTATTCTAGCTGCAAACGTCTGGTTTTTAATGCAATATCTACATAGGTGTATAGAGGCCCATTTCCAGCAACCATCACTCCAGTGTTCTAATGGTACATTGTGTTTGCTAACTGTTAGAAGGCTAATGGATGATTAGAAAACACTTGAAAACCCTTGTGCAATTATGTTAGCACCGCTGTAAACAGTTTTGCTGTTTAAAGGAGCTATAAAACTGACCTTCCTTTGAGTTAGTTGAGAATCTGGAGCATTACATTTGTGGGTTCGATTAAACTCTCAAAATGGCTAGAAAAAGAGAGCTTTCATGTGAAACTCGACAGTCTATTCTTGTTCTTAGAAATGAAGGCTATTCCGTGCGAGAAATTGCCAAGAATCTGAAGATTTCCTACAACGGTGTGTACTACTCCCTTCAGAGGACAGCACAAACAGGCTCTAACCTGAGTAGAAAGATAAGTGGGAGGCCCCGATGCACAACTGAGCAACAAGACGAGTACATTAGAGTCTCTAGTTAGAGAAATAGACGCTTCACAGGTCCTCAACTGGCAGCTTCATTAAATAGTACCCGCAAAACGCCAGTGTCAACGTCTACAGTGAAGAGGCGACTCCGGGATGCTGACCTTCAGGGCAGAGTGGCAAAGAAAAAGCCATATCTGAGACTGGCTAATAAAAGGAAAAGATTAATATGGGCAAAAGCACACAGACATTGGACAGAGGAAGATTGGAAAAAAAGTGTTATGGACAGACGAATCGAAGTTTGAGGTGTTTGGATCACACAGAAGAACATTTGTGAGACGCAGAACAACTGAAAAGATGCTGGAAGAGTGCCTGACGCCATCTGTCAAGCATGGTGGAGGTAATGTGATGGTCTGGGGTTGCTTTGGTGCTTATAAAGTGGGAGATTTGTACATGGTAAAAGGGATTTTGAATAAGGAAGGCTATCCCTCCATTTTGCAACGCCATGCCATACCCTCTGGACAGCGCTTGATTGGAGCCAATTTCATCCTACAACAGGACAATGACCCAAAGCACACCTCCAAATTATGCAAGAATTATTTAGGGAAGAAGCAGGCAGCTGGTATTCTATCTGTAATAGAGTGGCCAGCGCAGTCACCAGATCTCAACCCCATAGATCTGTTGTGGGAGCAGCTTGACCGTATGGTACGCAAGAAGTGCCCATCAAGCCAATCCAACTCGTGGGAGGGGCTTCTGGAAGCACGGGGTGAAATTTCTCCCGATTACCTCAGCAAATTAACAGCTAGAATGCCAAAGGTTTGCAATGCTGTAATTGCTGCAAATGGAGCATTCTTTGACGAAAGCAAAGTTTGAAGGAGGAAATTATTATTTCAAATAAAAATCATTATTTCTAACCTTGTCAATGACTTGACTATATTTTCTAGTCATTTTGCAACTCATTTGATAAATATAAGTGTGACTTTTCATGGAAAACACTAAATTGTCTGGGTGATCCCAAACTTTTGAACGGAAGTGTATGTTCATCAAGTTCAACCAAGGGATGGGAAAAAGTGAAGGAATGAAACAAAAATTCTACACATTAACATGGTAGCTGATATTTTTTCATTCTAGGAAATTATCTCACCCTTTTTTAAAGCCATCTACTGTCCCTGCTGTGACCAGCTCCTACGTTAGGCTATTCCGTAGATTCACAGTTCTCACAGTAAAGAAGGCTTGTCGCCTGTAAAGGGTTTGCCAGACACAAGTTCTGTGTCGACGCCCGGGGTTAATCAGCCTTTATCAGCTCCAAGGTCTGCTAGAGTGACACGATCTGTTACCACTCAGGCTTGCAGGCTGAGGAGAGGGAGAACCTATCACAGCCTGGCCTGACGGTTCTAGCTCCCGCCCTTGGTCTATTTATACCCTCACTTGCAGCATGTTCCTTGCCTGTGATTGTCTGGTTTCCTGGCTCTGCGATTCCTGCTATTTACCTGATTAACCGCTGTAACTTATTGACCCTGGCTTGCCTGACTTTTCTCCTGCTCTGATTTTGCTACCACGTACTCTCCTGGTTTCATTCGGCTTGTTCACCTCTGCCTGTTGCTCACGGTGTTTCCGTGGGCAACTGCCCCTACTTCCCCATTTGCTTCTGTGTGCCCTTCTCTTGTGTTGTCTGGCTTACACTTACTGAGCGTAGGGACCGTCGCCCAGTTGTACGCCGTCACTTAGGACGGGTCGTGCAAGTAGGCAGGGACTGAGTTGCGGGTAGATTAGGGCTCACCTGTCCTTCTTCCTACCCCGATTCATTACATAATCACAGGCCACAAACCTTTTCTTACCCTGGTCCCTGACTCTACTATGGACCCCCTTGAGGCCCTGGCTCAGCAAATGCAGGGTCTCTCCCTACAGGTCCAAGACCTAGCTCAGAGGTTCAACAAGCGTGATGATACCCAGGTAGTGCCCTTCACCACACCTCTTGAACCCCACCTCAAGTTGCCTGACCGGTTCTCAGGGGACCGGAGGACTTTTTTCTCTTTTCGGGAGAGTTGTAGACTCTATTTCCGAATAAGACCCCACTCCTCAGGTTCTGCCAGCGAGTGGGTATAATTAGGTCCAGGACGGACCCCAAGAATGGGCCTTCTCCTTGGCTCCTGACGCCCCTGAACTTTCTTCTGTTGACCTTTTTTTTTTTCTGCTCTCGGGCTCATCTATGATGAGACTGACAAGACTGCCTTGGCCGAGAGTCAGCTGGTGACCTTACGTCAGGGTAAGAAACCCGTTGAGGAGTACTGTTCTGACTTTAGGAAGTGGTTTGTAGCTTCTCGGTGGAATGATCCTGCCTTGAGGTGCCAGTTTAGATTGGGTCTGTCGAACGCCCTTAAAGACCAGTTAGTTAGCTATCCCACCTCTGACTCTCTAGATCAGGCTATGGCTTTAGCGGTACATCTTGAACGACATCTCAGGGAACGACGACTTGAACGTTCTGGTGCCTTCACCTCTGGCTCCCCTATGATGGCTCCAGAGGTTCCGCTGCTTCGCTCTTCCACGGAGAACTCGGATGAACAGATGCAACTCGGGGCCTCCGTGTCTCCCCAACAACGTAGAGATTTCCGCAGGAAGAGTGGTCTCTTTTGATGGAAGGTCTGCCACCAGCAATGCCTTCATGGATTCAGCGTCTGCTGCTAATATTATGTCTGTGGAATTTGCCCTGTCTCTAGTTATGCCACTAATTGATTTGCCTAAACCTGTCCCATTAGTGGGTATAGACTCCACTCCGCTTGCTAATGGTTATTTTATGCAGCATACCCCTGTTTTTTAACTCATTGTTGGCTCCATTCATTTGGAGCAGTGTTCTGTGTTAGTGATGCAGGGGTTATCGTCCGATTTGATTTTAGGCCTCCCTTGGTTGCAGACGCATAATCCCACTTTTAACTGGAATACTCGTGATCTTACTAAATGGGGTAATGAATGCATGACGTCCTGTTTTTCTATTAATTTGGTTTCTCTCGCTGAGGAGGTGATCACTCTACCTGAGTTTATTCAGGACTTCGCTGATGTCTTTTCTAAAAGGGCCTCCGAAGAGTTACCTCCTCATAGAGAGTACGATTGCGCAATCGATTTGGTACCAGGAGTTAAGTTCCCTAAAGGAAGGATATTTAATCTCTCTTGTCCTGAACGTGAAGCCATGAGAGAATATATCCAAGAAAGCCTGGCCAAGGGTTACCCTCTACTTCTCCGGTAGGTGCTGACTTCTTCTTCGTGGGGAAGAAGGATGGTGGTCTTAGGCCGTGCATTGATTACCGAAGTTTAAATAAGATCACTGTAAGGAACCAATATCCCCTTCCTTTGATTCCTGATCTCTTCAATCAGGTTCAGGGGGCCCAATCGTTCTCTAAGTTTGATCTTCGGGGGGCTTATAACCTTATCCGGATGAGAGAGGGCGATGAGTGGAAGACTGCATTTAATACACCCGAAGGTCATTTCGAATATCTCGTCATGCCCTTTGGGTTGTGTAATGCTCCCGCGGTCTTCCAGAGTTTCATAAATTAGATTTTAAGAGACTATCTGGGGGTATTTCTTGTAGTGTACCTTGATGATATACTCTTACGGACCTCACTCGTAAAGGTGCTGATCTCCTCCACTGGCCTCCGGAGGCGGTCCAGGCGTTTGAGATCCTTAAGAGGTGCTTTGTCTCTGCCCCAGTGCCGATTCAGCCTAACCAAATGGAGCCATTCATCATGGAGGTTGACGCCTCCGAGGTGGGAGTGGGTACTGTCTTGTCCCAGGGTACTAGGACTCTCTCACCAATCTCCGTCCCTGTACCTACTTCTCCAGGAAGTTCTCCTCCACTGAGAGAAACTATGACGTTGGCAACCGTGAACTCTTAGCCATTAAATGGGCATTTGAAGAGTGGCGCCACTTCCTGGAGGGGGCTAGGCACCAGGTAATGGTTCTTACTGACCACAAGAATCTGGTTTTCCTAGAATCTGCCCGGAGGCTAAACTCGAGACAAGCTCGATGGGCGTTGTTTTTTACGAGATTCAACTTTGTGGTTACCTATATGGCTGGGTCAAAAAATATTAAAGCTGATGATCTGTCGCTTAGCTTCATGGCCAACCCTCCTCCTGAGGAGGATCCTGCTTGTATTTTGCCCCCAGGCATAATCATATCCTCTGTGGATTCAGACTTAGTCTCCGAAATTGTGGCTGATCAAGGTTCTGCTCCCAAGAACCT
Organism: Rhinoderma darwinii; assembly: GCF_050947455.1. Taxonomy (NCBI): domain Eukaryota; kingdom Metazoa; phylum Chordata; class Amphibia; order Anura; family Rhinodermatidae; genus Rhinoderma; species Rhinoderma darwinii. Next base: position 257,585,973 of record NC_134687.1, on the reverse strand, counting down.
TCCTGAGAACAAGCTGTTTGTTCCCCTGCAATTCCGGCTAAGGTTGCTCAGGGAGAATCAAGACTCCGCACTATCTGGCCATCCAGGCATCCTGGGTACCAAGCACCTCATTTCCAGAACCTATTGGTGGCCTGGGTTGCTTAAAGACGTTACGGCCTACCTCGCCGCTTGTGAAATTTGTGCTAGGTCCAAGACTCCCAGGTCCCGACCTGCGGGCTTATTATGTTCTTTGCCCATTCCCCAGAGACCCTGGACCCATATCTCCATGGATTCAGTAAGATATGCCACTTTGTACCCCTCAAGAAACTACCCAATGCCAAGACGTTACCTACCTTGTTTGTCAAATACATCCTACGTCTCCATGGGGTTCCGGTCAATATTGTTTCTGACAGAGGGGTACATCAAAAGCTGCTAAGGAGAGGTCGTGATGAATAACAGACAACGGTTCACCACGAACCAGCTGCAAATGGTTAAAAATTGGATCAAGGGAGAGGTTGAAAAGTAGGGGGGTAAGAGGTCTAGTGGTAAAGTATTGCGGCCATTCACTGTAAATTGTGTTTGAGCATCCATTTGAATGTACTGAACGAGATTCCAAAAACCCAAGCCAAATATTCTTTGGTGAAGAGTAGTGTGAAGGAATGGCCAGGAGACCTTATCAAAGGCTTTCTCTGCATCAAGACTTAACTGCATCATAAGGGCTTTTTCCTGGTGCTTGTGCAGTAATAGTGGCAGCTATGGCTGCTCTGATGTTCTTAGTAGCCTGCCTGAGTCTTACAAAACCCCTCTGAGAATGATGCATAATGGTTGGGAGAAAAGTCTGAATACAATTGGCCAGGATTTTCGAAAGAAATTTGTAATCACTATTTAAGAGTGGTGTTGGCCTATATGAGTGTGGTAGGCTATGATCTTTGTTGGGTTTGGGGAGTAAAATTTGTTCTTCAGTTGAGAAAGAAATCCCCTAGGGCATTGTTTACATACACCTATTTAAATAAAGAAATGAGAGTAGGGATTATCTTGGGGGATAGGAGTTTATAGTATTCATTACTAAACCCGTATGGTCCTGGGGTTTTGTTAGTGGTTAAAGACATGATAACCGCCCTGACTTCCTCCTCCATAATTTGGGAATCTAGCATTTGTGTGTGTTTTTCTTACAAACTCTGAACCTGCCTGACCTGACAAACGAAGTGTAAGTCTGTCGTGGTTGCTCCATACAAATCCTCGTAAAAAGCATGTAGAACCCTGCCAATGTCATCAGGGTTGGTATAGCAATTCCCATTCACACTAATAGATTTAGTGAAAGAAGGAAATAGTAAATTTTAGAAAAACTGTCATGAGCTGGGGAGTAATAGGTGTATTCTCTCGAATCAAATCTATTAGTACGCCAAGGATCACAAAGATACAATGTCTCCCTCTAATGTAAGAGATCTTTAGCAGATTGTGTCACTGCTATCCTGTCAGAGGTTCGATCTACCATAGGGCATAAAGTAGTGTTAGTCACACCCTATTATTAAATTCTGGTCTTGCCGCTTAACCAGGAGTGCGCCACCTCTCTAGATTTAGAAGAGTAACTGGCTGTGTAGCAGCTGTCTAACCAAGAAGCCCTGAGTGTGTTTTTGTCAGTTTTCCTCCAATGAGTTTCTTGGAGAAACATTATATCTGGCCTAAAGAGTCTGATATGAGTGACAACTTTCTTGAGTTTTAATGGTATGTTAGGACCCGCTACGTACCATGATTTACTTTAAATGGGGGGGAAGTGGAGTAGCTGTCTCCTACAGTGTCTAAGGATGTCGACATCTAACCTGGTAATAATGAAGCAAGGTTGCCAATAAGAACACTTGTGTTGCCACCTCCAGTCAGTGGCGGATTATCATATGGGCAATTCGGGCAGCCGCCCGGGGCCCGAGGCTCCCAGGGGGCCCATGGCAGCCCGAACCGCACATCATCTTGCAAAGGTACCTATTCAGCGCGCTAGCGCTGCTAACTAACGAAGATGAGGAGGGGAGGAGCAGGGAATTGGCCGGGAAAGGGGGTAGGACACGCCTCCCTGACAAGTGCGGGCCGCCGCCATTGAGTAACAGAACAGCGACGGACGGCTGTTCTGTTACTCCGAATCTGCAAGACAAGAGCCGGGCGGTCGGTCACCGGCGCTGAGGTCAGTACAGCAGGCTTATCCTCCTGCCCAACTGGTTCCCGACCGCTGGCTGTATTTTTACGGCCAGCGGTCAGGGACGGGTCCTTAAAACCCGAGCCATAGACTTTCTACGGCTCAGGTTTTAACTTGCTGCCCGCGCGATCGGGCAGCTGAATGTCGGGTCTCCGGCTGTCAGTGACTGCCGGGGACCCTGAGGAGAAGATAGAAGCAGCTTTCGCTGCTTCTGTCTTCTCCGATGTCTTCTTACACAGCGTTCAATGAACGCTGTGTATAGGAATAGAGACAGCAGCAGCGGCGCTGTCTCTATTCCTCCCGGTGATCATGTGACTGGTCACATGATCGCCAGGTGCCGTTAGTGGCAGGCTGCTGCTGGGTCTAACTAGACCCAGCACAGCCCTATTAGTGACAATCGTCACTATAGGAGGGCTGATTTCCCCTGTAACTGGGGCTGCTGTGCAGCTCCAGTTACAGTGGAAAAACATGGTGTAAAAGAAAGAAAAAATATATATAAAGTTCCCCAAAGGTCTTTTTTGACCTTTGAGGAACAGACCACAGTAATAAAAAAATAGGAAAGTAAAGTGCAAAAAAAAATGAAATAATAAATACACATAAAATACCCACCCCAATAAAAACCGTGTGTGATATATAGAGGGGGCTGTGTATGGCGATATCTATGGGGGTGTGTAATATCTACAGGGGCTGTGTGTGGCACTATGTACAGGGGGCTGTGTGTATGTGGTGTTTTACAGTGTGTGGTATTATTATATTCAGGCACGCAGTGTTTGGTGCTATTATATTTAGGGGCACAGTATGTGGCACCATGATAACTTTATTTTCGTTTATAGGTGTGGAAATGTTGGAAAAGTGAGGAGACGTCTGAGTGGCAAATTCTGCAGAAATGAGTCATGGCCGGGAGAAGTCGTCATGAGCGCTGGACCGGATGGAGAAGAAAAGAGGAAAAAAACTACTAGAATCTGAGACGTCGTCACCTGTGAGTCACTAGATTTACAGAGAATCTGTCACCTCTCCTGACATGTTTATTATAGGAATCCTTGTATTTCACAAAAAGTCTTTCTGCAATCCAGGACTGATAGACAATTCCCCTTGTCAGGAGGTTGTGTCCCTGCACAGTGTGATACTCTCAGTATGTAGGGACACAGCCCTGTGACAAGGGAAATCGTAACACTGTTAATGCTTGCCCAAAAAAGTAGTGTCAAAAATAGTTACGGCGCGGCAGGGCAGCGGTGAGGAAGGGGGGCCCAAGTTTGGGTAACAGCCCAGGCCCCATGGTCTACTTAATCCGCCACTGCCTCCAGTCATCCCAGCGAGCGACGGAGAGCAGCTAACATGCCTGGTGCTGTGTTTACGAGGGGTCCTCGCTCCACTATGTAGACACTACCTAAAGGTGAGATAGAAAGAGACTTGAGACTTGAGTTCCAGCATAAATAAAATAAGCTTTAGAACCATATTACTTGGCCAAAACAATAGTGGCCTCATCAGTATCAGATCAAAGCAAGTTGGGAAAAACATTTTTTTTATCTTTTCCTCTTGCGGAATGTGGAGAATTCTTGAACGATCTCATCCTTCCTGAAGAAAATCAGCCTGGGGGGGGTCATCATTTCGAATGTGGAAATGCTGTCTTGCTGTAGTCATTATCTTGTACCCTCTAATTGAGGGGACATCGGAGGTTCATAACTGTTTGTTTTGTCTTTTTTATGAGTCGATCTAGACATGGCAGGATTGGACCCCAATCATAAAGTAAATGACGACCAGGATATATCAATGCATCAGTGGGCACGACCATCCAGAATCGGCTTAGTAGCATGAGTTGGGTCAGGATCCACCCACTAACAATCCAGGCATCAGGATATTCCCACGCCAGACCGTCAGAACGACAGAGGGCAATAGCCCTGTAAGGCTGTCAATGTATATTCCTTTAGTCGCTGCAGCCAACTGAGGTAAATGGCCAATAGAACCAGAAAAAGTCACAGTAAATAAAGTTGGTACATTCCAATTTTGACCACTAGGTGGTGATGTTGAATAAGAAATTAAAATCAGCCATAGTTTTGCAGTCTTTGCAGACTGTTGTACTAGCATAAAAATAGTTGATGTGTTGTGCCAGTGTCAATTTCAAGGCCCCAATACTGTTATAAGGTGGGTTGCAAATCAGATGACAGTTCAGAGGGGTCTATTAGAAAAATATAGGGGGTCACTGTGCCAAAAAAAAGGGGGATTGGCACCTCAAATGATGCTTCTGTTGCTTCCTCCTGGTGATGTCGCCCCACTCTTCCAGCGTCTTTCCCCCAGTGATTCCCAATGATGGCAAGGCATATATGGACAGTGACTTCAGGGATTCCCTCGAGGAGCGGAATCCCAGGCCAGAGCGTCGGAAACGCTCTGGCTGGGGATTTCACTCCAAGAGTAGTCCCTGACTTCACTGTTCATATATGGACAGTGACGTCAGGGGTTCCCTCTAGGACCAGAATTCCCGGCCAGAGCGTCGGTAACGGGGACCGACATCAGATGTCTCATACGTGCCGTAACTGAAATTTAAACAGCATAATACAGGCCCTTTACCAATAAAGATTAATAAGACAAGATATACCCCTGAGGAAGCTCCCCTACTTGGTGCTGAAACGCGTTGGGAAGTGGTCTTTTTATATCTGTGGCAGGCAAACCCATTCAAATATTTTGCCAGCACACCTAGCAGCTGTGAATGTGTGCGGTGTTTATTACATGCTAGGCACTTCTATTTTGGTGCTGACTACATGTTCACACCCCGCAAGCTATTGGGTGCAATCCGGATTTGCTTGCCAACGCCTGTAGCTGATTTCTTTGGCAACTTTTGCCCTACATTTTTTAATAATGAATTATGTTTAATAAAATTTGTTTTAAAACATTTACACAGGCAGTTCTAAATATAACTCTGGCAGGGGATTCCGCTCCTGGAAGAAACACAGACGTGACTATCTATATATGGACAGTGACGTCAAGGGCTTCCCCGGGCTCAGCGCTTAAAGTAGCACTATGCCCGGGAAGTCCTCTGAATTAAAGCTGAAGCAGGTTCCCTGCTTCAGCATTGGGTTCAACTGTATCTGTGTCCTGAGGACGCAGATACAGTTGACACCGGGAGACCGCGACATACCACCGGCCGCCCGGGACAGCGGGACGCTGCCCGAAATCCGGGACTGTCCCTGCTAAATCTGGGATGGTTGGGAGGTATGCATAAAGAGTTTATTTTCCTTTTTTGTTCTCGCATAACGCCAGCTGTGAAATGTTGGTCGCTTGATAATATTTTGCTACATTGGGGATGGTTCAAAAACATGTAATTATGGCCTGCTCGCTGTACACTTTGATCCAGAACACCACACTTGTTTTGCATCGGTACTTCCGACGAGGAATCTACGTCGGTAGTAGATGAGAATACACAAAAGTAGTATGTTGTCCGGCACACAATCCAAGTAAAAACAAAGTTAATTTATTTCATCACGTTAAAAAATAAATAATACAAATTTCCCAGGAAAGGATGCATGTTTCAAATCAACAGGTTCTTACTCAGAGCTAGTTTTTTCAGGAATGTGAGTCCATATTTAAACCAGGTGAATAAGACCATGTGACATGTTAGCAATTCTTAACCATTTCCTCAGGATAGGCCATCAATAGCTGATAGGTCGGGGTCCGACTCCCGGGGCACCCACCAATCAGCAGTTTTAAAGGGGGTGCAGCGCTCGTACGAGCGCTGTTTCCCCTTAATTTCCCTTACTTGCTCAAACTGTAAATCGCCGACACGTGTGTGTCACAGTGATTCACAGTGTGAGCAAGTGACCGAAATGAAGGGGAAGTAGCGCTCGTACGATCGCTACGGCACTTTCAAAACATCTGATTGGCAGGGCTCCCGGGGGTTGGACCCTGAGACAGTAATATTTAACTTACCCTCCTCTTTGGCCGCAGCGGAGGTCCTGACTTCATTCAGGGTCGGGATGTTGTGTGCGGCGCACAGCGTTGTGATGTCAGGACATCCGCTGTGCTCCGGAACGAGGTGGGTAAGTACTATCAGTTACTATAGTAACAGGGGCCCGTGTAGTTTAATACATAGGCCCCAGTTACTATAGTAACTTTTTATTGATGTGGTGAGGGGGACCGCGGGCCCCCCTGGCTTCAGGACCCGGTCACAATTGTGACCACTGCGACCCGTATAGTTACGCCACTAGTTGCAACTGAGCAGGCCCAATCAGAAAAGATCAGGCCTGCATCAACGGCAAATATAAATGGTGATCCCAGGCCGACACTAGTAACTCCGCCGCCTGAGGTGAGATGAGCTTTTCAAGGACGGTGCGGCCCTGACTGAACCATTTTCAGACTCTCTCCATTCTCCTGCTATTAGCTGCAGGGGACATCTCTCCCAACCCTTATCTTCTGCTAAGCTTAACCCCTTACCTGCCATACATAGAAACCTATCTTATATTCTTAACATTCGTTGTATGTCTCCTCCTGTCTCTTTTAACTGTGCGCTCTTAAATTCTCGGTCCGTGTTCAACAAAATCACCTATATTCATGACTTAATCCTTTTTAACTCTCTCAACCTCCTGGCTCTTACAGAAACAAGGCTACACCTGTCTGACACTGCTTCCCCTGCTGATCTTTCTTATGGTGGTCTCCACTTCTCTAATTTCCCAGAACTGAGAACAGGCAGGGTGGGGAAGTAGGCATAGTTCTTTCCCCACAATGCACTTGCCAGGTCATTTCCCGGGTACCCTCACTCACATTCCCTCCTTTGAAGTCCACACCCTCAAACTCTTTAGCCCATTCTCCCTACGAGTGGCAGTTGTCTACCGCCACCCTGGTTCACACTGCCAATTCTTGGATCATTTTGCTGCCAGGCTTCCACAATTCCTATCCTCTGAAACACTGACTCTCGTCATGGGTGACTTTATTATCCCAATTGATAAGCCAATCTCCTGATCTGCCTCCCAGTTTCTATCTTTAACCTCCTCCTGTCACAACTTACTAATTCTACCACACATGAAAACAGGCATTCACTTGACCTGAGGAAAAAAAGGGGATTTGAAGCCTGCTCATTTCACCTCAGTGCACGGTCCTGGTGCATTCCAGACACCAACTTGAATGTAGAGAAATTTATTCAAGTTGGTGGAACCAGTACTCGTCTGCTAAAAAGTCCTTTTTATTTGTAACAAAGTAAAAGCATCAATACAAAAAACAGAGCACCAATAAAGAATTAATCCAATTGACGCGATTGAATTAATTCTTTGTGGGTGCTCCGATCGCTGTGTCCCCGCTGATTAACCCCTTAAAAGCCCCGTTCAATAGAGATCGCAGCTTTTTAGGGGTTAAGCTACCATCGCCGGCCTGCTACACGATAGCGGCCGGTGATGGTGACTATGGCAACTGGACACCAAACAATGACGTCCGGCTATGCCATCGACGGAAGCTTGCTGTCAGTGAGTAGCTGACAGCTCTAAAACACTGCACTACGCATGTAGTGCAGTGTATTAGAATAGCGATCAGGTCCTCCTGCCCTCAAGTCCCCTAGTGGGACAAAGTAATAAAGTAAAAAAAATGTTAAAACAGGATGTGTAAAAATAAGAAAATAAAAGTTTTAAAAGTAATAAAAGTAAAAATCCCCCTTTTTCCCTTATCAGTCCTTTTATTATTAATAAAAATAGATAAATAAACAAATAATCTATACATAATTGGTATCGCCGCGTCCGTAACGGCCTGAACTACAAAATTATTGTGTTATTTATCCCGCACGGTGAACGCCGTAAAAGAACAATAATAAACCGTACCAGAATCACAATTGTTTGGTCACTTCACCTCAAAAAAAATGGAATAAAAAGAGATCAAAAAGTTGCATGTACCTAAAAATGGTAATGATTGAAACTACAGTTCGTTACGCAAAAAATAAGTCCTCGCACGGCTTTATTGATGAAAAAATAAAAAAGTTCTGGCTCTTAGAATAAGGTAACACAAAAAGTGAATGATTTTTTACAAAACGTATTTTATTGTGTAAACGCCATAAGACATAAAAAAAAACTATAAACATCTGGTATCGCCGTAATCGTATCGCCCCGCAGAATAAAGTGAATATGTCATTTATAGCGCACGGTGAACGCTGTAAAAAAAAACAGAATAAAAAAAACAATAGTAGAATTGCTGTTTTTTAGTCACCACGCCACCTAAAAATAGAATAATAACTGATCAAAAAGCTCCATGCACCCCAAGAAAACTACAATGAATTCCTCAAGGGGTCTAGTTTCCAAAATGGGGTCACTTTTGGGGGTTTCACAAGACCTCTTCAAATCGGACATGGTGCCTAATGAAAAAGAGGCCTCATAATCCACTAGGTGCTCCTTTGCTTCGGAGGCCGGTGCTTCAGTCCATTACCGCACTAGGGCCACATGTGGGATATTTCTCAAAACTGCAGAATCTGGGCAAGAAGTATTAAGTTGTGTTTCTCTGGTAAAACCTTTTGTGTTATAGAAAAAAATTGAATAAAAAGGATTTTCTGACAAAAATAAATATGTAAATTTCACCTCTACTTTGTACTAAATTCCTATGAAACACCTAAAGAGTTCATAAACTTTCTAAATGCTGTTGTGAATACTTTGAGGGGTCTAGTTTCTAAAATGGGGTGTTTGATGGGGGTGTCTAATATATAGGCCCCTCAAACTTCAGAACTGAACTGGAACCTAAAAAAAAATAAAAATGAGGCAATACTTTGCTTTTCCTAATGAGCATTGCCTACTCCAAGACGACACAGTTTTTACCGCTTGTATAAACGGAGACCCCTATTAGACCGTTTCAGTGCCCGGTTTTCCCAAGCATACACCCCCGAGAATTGTATTTCAATTGATGAGTCCTTGGTACATTTTAAAGGGAGGCTTTAATTACGCCAGTACCTGCCGGGTAGGAGGGCAAGGTATGGCGTGAAGATGTATAAGCTGTGCGAGAGTGCATCAGGGTATACCTACAAATTTAGGATATATGAAGGGAAGGACACCAGTGCTCAGCCCCCAGAATGCCCCCCCCCCTTACTGGGAGTTAATGCAAAAGTTGTGTGTGATTTGGTGCACCCACTGCTGGACCAGGGTTACCAACTCTACCTGGATAATTTTTATACCAGCGTCCCACTCTTCAAGTGCCTCGCTTCCAGAAGTACTGCGGCATGCACTGCTAAAAGGAATCTGAGAGGCCTCCCTAAGACTCTGCAGGGCAAACAAGAAGGGGTGAGAGCAGGGCACAATGTAGCAGCAACATATTGAGTGTCAAGTACAAGGAGAAGAGAGATGTCACACGGAGCCTTAGTTTTTCGGGACACGTGTCACTGACCCATGTACCAGGACGAGGTACCAGTACAGAGACCCGCAAAGCAGCCTGCATCCTGGACTACAATAGGTACATGGGAGGGGTGGACTTGTCAGATCAAGTCCTAAAGCCCTACAGCGTCATGCGGTGTGGTTTAAGAAGCTGGCCGTGCACATCATACAGATGGCATTGTACAATGTGTACGTGATACGTCGATGTGCAGGCCAGACGGGAACTTTCCTGGAATTTCAAGAGGTGGTTATCAAGAAACTAATTTTTAGGGACCAAGAAGGGGGGGCACCCAGTACTTCTGGAAGCGGGGCCACACGCATCGTACCAGGGCAACACTTTCCAGGAGAAGTTCCCCAAACTGGCAAGAAAGGAAAAAGTCAAAAGAGGTACAAAGTCTGCTATAAGAGGGGGATAAGGGAGGACACAATATATCAATGTGACACGTGTCCCGAAAAACTAAGGCTCCGTATGAAAGAGTGCTTCAAAATGTATCATACATACCTTGATTTTGAATCTACCCCAGTTTTACTTACCCTGATGCACTCTGCACATCTTATCCCCCTCATCTTTCCCTTCTGTGCCCTGCCGTGTGCCCAGGCAGCTGATAACAGCCACATTGAGGGTATTGCCATACCCGTGAGAACCCACATTACAGTTTATGGGGTGTATGTCCCGGTAAAAATGCTCACTATACCTCTAGATGAATGCCTTAAGGGGTGTAGTTTTTAAAACGGGGTCACTTCTCAGAGGTTTCGAGACACGTGTCACTGACCCATGTACCAGGACGAGGTACCAGTACAGAGACCCGCAAAGCAGCCTGCATCCTGGACTACAATAGGTACATGGGAGGGGTGGACTTGTCAGATCAAGTCCTAAAGCCCTACAGCGTCATGCGGTGTGGTTTAAGAAGCTGGCCGTGCACATCATACAGATGGCATTGTACAATGTGTACGTGATACGTCGATGTGCAGGCCAGACGGGAACTTTCCTGGAATTTCAAGAGGTGGTTATCAAGAAACTAATTTTTAGGGACCAAGAAGGGGGGGCACCCAGTACTTCTGGAAGCGGGGCCACACGCATCGTACCAGGGCAACACTTTCCAGGAGAAGTTCCCCAAACTGGCAAGAAAGGAAAAAGTCAAAAGAGGTACAAAGTCTGCTATAAGAGGGGGATAAGGGAGGACACAATATATCAATGTGACACGTGTCCCGAAAAACTAAGGCTCCGTATGAAAGAGTGCTTCAAAATGTATCATACATCCCTTGATTTTGAATCTACACCAGTTTTACTTACCCTGATGCACTCCGCACATCTTATCCCCCTCATCTTTCCCTTCTGTGCCCTGCCGTGTGCCCAGGCAGCTGATAACAGCCACATTGAGGGTATTGCCATACCCGTGAGAACCCACATTACAGTTTATGGGGTGTATGTCCCGGTAAAAATGCTCACTATACCTCTAGATGAATGCCTTAAGGGGTGTCGTTTTTAAAACGGGGTCACTTCTCAGAGGTTTCAACTGCACTGGTACCTCAGGGGCTTCTGCATACATGATTTCGCACCAGAAAACCCCCAGTAGGCCAAATGGTGGTCCTTTCCTTCTGAGCCCTCCCATGAGCCCAAACGTCAGTTTATCACCACAAATGGGGTATTGCTGCACTCAGGAGAAATTGGGCAACAAAATGGTGTATTTTGTTCCCTGTGAAAATAAGAAATTTTGATAAAAAATGACATCTTATTGGAAAAAATTTCATTTTTTTAATTTCAAAGCCCAATTCAAATAGGTGCTGTGAAAAAACTGTGCTGTCAAAATGGTAACAACAACCATAAATGAATTCATTGAGGGGTGTAGTTTCCAAAATGGGGTCACTTTTGGTTGGTTTCCATTACTTTGATACCTCTGGGGCTCTGCAAATGCGACATGGCACCCGAAAACCAATCCAGCAAAATCTGCACTCCAAAGAACACACAGCGCTCCTTCCCTTCTGAGGCCTCCCATGGGCTCAAACGGCAGTTTTTCGCCACAAATGGGGTATTGCTGCACTCAGGAGAAATTGGGAAACAAAATGATGTATTTTGTTCCCTGTGAAAATAAGACATTTTTATCAAAAATGACATCTTATTGGAAAAAATTGCATTTTTTTTAATTTCAGAGCCCAATTCAAATACGTGCTGTGTAAAAACTATGGGGTCAAAATGGTAACAACAACCATATATTAATTCCTTGAGGGGTGTATTTTTCGAAATGGGATCACTTTTGTGGGATTCCTACTGTTTTGGCACCTCAACACCTCTTCAAACCTGGCATGCTGCCTAAAATATATTCTAATAAAAAAGAGGCTTCAAAATGTACTAGGTCCTTCTTTGCTTCTGTGGTTTGTGTTTTAGTCCACGAGCACACTAGTGCCACAAGTGGGACATTTCTAAAAACTGCAGAATCTGGGCAATACATATTTAGTAGTGTTTCTCTGGTAAAACCTTATGTGTTACAGAAAAAAAACTGAATACAATTGAAATTCAGCAAGAAAAATTAAATTTGCAAATTTCACCTCTACTTTGCTTTAATTTCTGAGAAATGAATAAAGGGTTAAATAAACTTTCTAAATGCTGTTTTGAATACTTTGAGGGGTCTAGTTTTCAAAATGGGGTGTTTTATGGGGGTTTCTAATACATAGGCCCCTCAAAGCCACTTCGGAACTGAACAGGTACATTAAAAAAAAAGCTTTTGACATTTTCTTAAAAATATGAGAAATTGCTGTTTATGTTCTAAGCCAAGAAAAATAAAAGAATGTTCAAAAAATGATGCCAATCTAAAGTAGACATATGGGAAATGTGAACTAGTAACTATTTTGGGTGGTATAACCGTCTGTTTTACAAGCAGGTGCATTTCAATTCTGAAAAATGCTATTTTTTTAAAATTTTCTCTAAATTTTGCAATTTTTCCCCAATAAACATTGAATATATCATCCAAATTTTACCACTAACATAAAGCCCAATGTGTCACGAGAAAACAAACTCAGAATCGCTTGGATAGGTTTAAGCATTCCGACGTTATTACCACATAAAGTGAAATATGTCAGATTTGAAAAATGGGCTCTGAGCCTTAAGGCCAAAACTAGGCTGTGTCCTTAAGGCTGGAATCACACGAGCACATTACTTCCGTAATGGACGGAACGTATTTCGGCCACTAATCCTGGACCGAACACACTGCAGGGAGCCGGGCTCCTAGCATCATAGTTATATACGACGCTAGGAGTCCCTGCCTCGCTGCCGGACAACTGTCCTGTACTGTAATCATGTTTTCAGTACGGGACAGTTGTCCTGCAGCGAGGCAGGGACTCCTAGCATCGTATATAACTATGATGCTAGGAGCCCGGCTCCCTGCAGTGTGTTCGGTCCGGGACTTGCGGCCGAAATACGTTCCATTCATTACGGACGTAATGTGCTCGTGTGATTCCAGCCTAAGGGTTTAATAGAAGAACACTGTTTGATCATTTTTTGGTAGCTTATAAGACCACTAGAGTTAGAAAAAATTGTAGTAATCTGTGTGGACGTATATTTAGAAGTAGTGAAAGATAGTTTAACAAAAGGACATAGGAAAATAAGGTTTGGTTAAAAAAAACTAAAAATTGTGCATTGTTGTTTATCCTGTACTAAACAAAAACTTATTTTATTTGTTACTGTATTGTTTATCCCCATGTGCTCCATGGACAATGCTACCAGGTGTGGGTCTTGTGCAATGTATGCGTGCCTTGAGCAGCCGTTTGAGGGTGAATATCTCTGCACTAGTTGCATGCATGTTGTGTATTTGGAAGCCCAGGTATTGGATCTAAATATGCAGCTTGCAACACTTACAGTGAAGGAAATAAGTATTTGATCCCTTGCTGATTTTGTAAGTTTGCCCACTGTCAAAGATATGAACAGTCTAGAATTTTTAGGCTAGGTTAATTTTACCAGTGAGAGATAGATTATATTTTTTTAAAAAACAGAAAAGCACATTGTCAAAATTATATATATTTATTTGCAGAAATAAGTATTTGATCCCTTTGGCAAACAAGACTTAATACTTGGTGGCAAAACTCTTGTTGGCAAGCACAGCAGTCAGACGTTTTTTGTAGTTGATGATGAGGTTTGCACACATGTTAGATGGAATTTTGGCCCACTCCTCTTTGCAGATCAGCTGTAAATCAAGATTTCGAGGCTGTCGCTTGGCAACTCGGATCTTCAGCTCCCTCCATAAGTTTTCGATGGGATTAAGGTCTGGAGACTGGCTAGGCCACTCCATGACCTTAATGTGCTTCTTTTTGAGCCACTCCTTTGTTGTCTTGGCTGTATGTTTCGGGTCATTGTCGTGCTGGAAGACCCAGCCACGAGCCATTTTTAATGTCCTGGTGGAGGGAAGGAGGTTGTCACTCAGGATATGACGGTACATGGCTCCATCCATTCTCCCATTGATGTGATGAAGTAGTCCTGTGCCCTTAGCAGAGAAACACCCCCAAAACATAATGTTTCCACCTCCATGCTTGACAGTGGGGACGGTGTTCTTTGGGTCATAGGCAGCATTTCTCTTCCTCCAAACACGGCGAGTTGAGTTAATGCCAAATAGCTCCATTTTAGTCTCATCTGACCACAGCACCTTCTCCCAATCACTCTCAGAATCATCCAGATGTTCATTTGCAAACTTCAGACGGGCCTGTACATGTGCCTTCTTGAGCAGGGGGACCTTGCGGGCACTGCAGGATTTTAATCCATTACGGTGTAATGTGTTACCAATGGTTTTCTTGGTGACTGTGGTCCCAGCTGCCTTGAGATCATTAACAAGTTCCCCCCGTGTAGTTTTCGGCTGAGCTCTCACCTTCCGAGGTGAGATTTTGCATGGAGCCCCAGATCGATGTCGATTGACAGTCATTTTGTATGTCTTCCATTTTCTTACTATTGCACCAACAGTTGTCTCCTTCTCACCCAGCATCTTACTTATGGTTTTGTAGTCCATTCCAGCGTTGTGCAGGTTTATGATCTTGTCCCTGACATCCTTAGAAAGCTCTTTGGTCTTGCCCATGTTGTAGAGGTTAGCGTATGTTCACACTGCCTATTTACGGACGTAATTCGAGCGTTTTAACCCCCGAATTACGTCCGAAATTACGGCTTGAAAGCGCTGACAAACATCTGCCCATTGAGGCGTATATTTACGCGTCACTGTCAAAAGACGGCGCGTAAATAGACGCCCGCGCCAAAGAAGTGTCATGTCACTTCTTCAGACGTAAATGGAGCCGTTTTCCATGGACTCCATGGAAAACCAGCTCCAGTTACGTCCGTAATGATCGCGGCGTTCAAGCGCTTGCACATGACGTTACGGCTGAAATGACGGGGCTGTTTTCAGGAGAAAAGTAATTTCAGCCGTTATGGACGCTGATGTGTGAACATACCCTTAGAGTCAGACTAATTAATTGAGTCTGTGGACAGGAGTCTTTTATACAGGTGACTATTTAAGACAGCTGTCTTTAATGCAGGCACCAAGTTGATTTGGAGCGTGTAACTGGTCTGGAGGAGGCTGAACTCTTAATGGTTGGTAGGGGATCAAATACTTATTTCTCTGTGCACAATGCAAATAAATATATATAATTTTGACTATGTGACTTTCTTTTTTTTTAATATATAATCTATCTCTCACTGGTAAAATTAACCTAGCCTAAAAATTCTAGACTGTTCATGACTTTGACAGTGGGCAAACTTACAAAATCAGCAAGGGATCAAATACTTATTTCCTTCACTGTAGGAGCATTGCAAACCTGGAGAGGAGTTTAGACCTCACTGACCAAGCACTGGCTGGGGGTGGAGGGGACAAGCTCAGGATCCAGAGATTAGTAGCTAGGTAACAGTTAGAGGAAGGGGTAGGAGAAAAAGTGCCAGGGAGGCTAGTCCTGAACTGGCACAACTTAGTAAATATGCCTGTTTGGCTGATATTAGGGATGCAAGTCCAGGGCCAGCATCACTACAGCAGGGCATTGCTCCTAGCAACCAGGACAGTGATTGCTGTAGGAAGGATGGGAGTAGGAGTGCAGCAAAGGTCAGACAGATGCTAGTGGGAGGAGATTATATTACTAGGCGCAAATTTGGGGTCATCTGTCGCCGAGACCGTAAATGCCAAACAGTATGTTGTCTGCCGGGTGCTCGGGTTCGGCATATTGCGGATCGAATAGACAGATTGCTGGGTGGGGCTGGGGAAGACCCGGTGGTCATGGTACACATCAGTACCAATTACAAAGTCAGTGGGAGATGGAAGGTCCTTTAAAAATTATTTTAGGGAACAAGGAGAAAAGCTAAAGTCCAGGACCTCCAAGGTAGTGTTTTCAGAAATACTACCAGTGCCACGAGCGTCACTAGAAAGACTGTGGGAAATTAAGGAGTTAAATAAGTGGCTTAGAAATTGGTGCAGGAAGGAAGGGTTTGGGTTCATGGAGACCTGGGTCGGCTACAGGCTTTATGGTAGGGACGAACTGCATCTAAATGGGGAGGGTGCAGTTGTGCTGGGGGAAAGAATGCTTATACGGCTGGAGGAGCTTTTAAACTAGCATCTGCGGGGAGGGAGGATAGATCGAGCACATAGGGAGTGGGATACAGCAGGGGTTAATGGGGATTTAGTGGGGGCTGGAGTGAGCAAGGAAAATGTACGAGTTGGAGATTCTAATGATTGACATAGATTATGGTGTAGTGGGCATAACAGAAAACTGGCTGGATGAGAGCCATGATTGAGTAACAAACGTAGAGGGCTATACCATATTCAGCAGGCATAGAAAAGATAAAAAAAAAGGTGGAGGGGTTTGTCTGTTTGTAAAATCCAGCCTAAGACCAGTTCTGAATGAGTACATTGGGGCAGAATGTGACAATGTGGAGTTATTATGGGTAAATATTCATGGAGCGGTTAATAACGGTAAATTACTAATTGGAGTTTGTTATAAGCCACCGAACATAGCGGAACAGGCTGAGGATGAAATGCTGCAACAAATACAAAAGGCAGCAAATAATAATGTGGTCCTTATAATGGGAGATTTTAACTATCCTGACATTAATTGGGACATAGAGGCCGCTGGATGTGCTAAAAGCTGTACTTTTTATATACCATTCAAGAAAATAATTTCTCTCAGTTGGTTGATAAACCTACCAGAAGGGATAATGTGCTGGAACTGGTCTTATCTAATAAACCAGACACAATATCAGATGTGGAGGTCCTGGAGCACTTGGTCAATAGTGACCACAATATGGTAAGTTTTAATAGAATATTCAATAAAATAGTACGAAGGAAGCTACAAAAACTTGGAATTTTAGGAAAGCAATATTCAATCGACTGAGGGAAACACTTAGTCGTGTTGACAGGGATCATGTAATGGTAAATAGGTATACTGAAGATAAATGGGAATTTTTTAAAGATATATTACATGAATCTTGTAGTAAGTTTATACCCTCTGGTAACAAAATGTCTAGGAATAAAAGGAGACCAATATGGATGAATAGGGAATTACTGAATATAATAAGACAAAAACAAAATACATTCAAATCATTGAAGGCTGAGGGCTCAGCAAAAGCATTCCAGACTTGCAAAGATCTTAATAGGAAATGTAAAAAATAAATAAATTTAGCAAAGTTATTTACCGGAAAACAAATCGCTAACCACATTAAAATTAATCCCAATTTTTTTTGTAAATATGTTAATGCAAAAAAAAAGCATTTGATACGGTTCCACACAACAGTCTTATTCTAAAGCTACAGATGCACGGATTGGGGGACCATGTATGCACGTGGCTAAAGAATTGGTTAAGGGACAGAAAATAAAGTCGCTATAAATTGTATTTACTCAAAATGGGCTGAAGTTAGCAGTGGTAAACCAGGGCCGGCCTTAGGGGTGTGCAACCTGTGCCATTGCACAGGGCGCAATACTCCATCAGGTGGAAGGGGGCGCTGTGCTGGCTACCTTCCCCTGCTTGTTTCAGAAGCGCTCGGGCCCGGCGACTAAGCAGCCGCCTTTCCGGCTGGGCGCTTCTTCACTCAGTGGCGTCGCTACCGCTATAGCAGCCATAGTGGCTGCTGGCGGCAACACCGGGCATGAGGCCACTTGTCGGTAGCGATAGCGATGCCACTATAGCAGAGCAGGGAGGTATCTCCCTGCTCTGCTGTCTACTAGTGCCACTGTAGCTCCCTGAAGGGGGATTCTGCTTATACAGTGGCGCTATCTACAGGAAGGGGGTAGTGCTATCTACAAGGGGCTGTGGGCTGTGCTGCACTACCTACAAGGGGGCTGTGTGGCACTTCCTACAAAGGGGCTGTGTGACACTACCTACAAGGGGGATGTGTGGCACTACCTAACAGGGGGCTGTGTGGCACTGCCTACCAGGGGGCAGTGTGGCACTATCTACAAGGGGGCTGTGTAGCACTACCTATGGGGTACTGTGTGGCACTACTTACAAGGGGCTGTGGGGTACTATCCACAGGGGGCTATGTGGCACTACCTACAAGGGGGCTGTGTGGCACTACCTACAGAGGGCTGTGTGGCACTACCTACAGGGGGCTGTGTGGCAATACCTACAAGGGGCTGTGTGGCACTATCTGGAGGGGGCTGTGTTGAACTACCTACAAGGGGGCTGTGTGGCACTATCTACAGGGGGAATCTGTGAGTGGCAGGCTGATGGTCATTTTACTGTGAGTGTGGGGGCTGATGGTCATTTTTACTGTGAGTGGCGGGCTGATGGTCATTTTACTGTGAGTGGCGGGCTGATAGTCTTCAAGTGGTTTCCACCTCTGACCTCCAAATAAAATTAATAGGAGGCAGAAAATACCTGTGGCCCCCGTTTGGAGTGATTTTTTGCCTGCGTCTTTTGCATTAGCTTCAAAGGCTTAAAAAAATACACAAAAAAAGGTCAAACAACGCTGTCAATTCAAAATCTGCTTCAAAATTCCTGAAGGAATTTTGAGGCAGATTTTTTTGCCTTACAAAAAAACGCTGTGTGAACATACCCTAAGAGTGTAGTGCTTGTTTTTAGCCGTTTTTTGTCTTTCTCGAAACAATTTTTGGTAGGGGTGCCCTGAGGAAATGTTATTTTTTCAGTGGTGCCTCGAGTCCGAAAAGGTTGAGAAATTCTGTACTAGGCTACAGGATCACGCCGGCCTACGCAAGGATCTCGTCGTGGAACAGCTGAGTTCGTCGTGTGATCTGGGCCTAGGTGAGTAAAAAAAAATTTGTTTGGGGGGGCACTGTCTACAAGGGGGAGGTGGGGGGCTGATGGCATGATCTACAAGGAGGAGGTTGGCGATTATGGCACTGTCTACAACAGAGTTTCCCAACCTTTTCAGGCTCGAGGCACCCCAGGAAAAAAAAAAATTCTCAGGGCACCCCTACCAAAAGTTTTTTACAAAACGACAAAAAATGGCTAAAAACAAGCACTACACTCTTAGGCATCATTTACACGAGCGTAATATACGCGCGTGCGACGTGCGTGCTTTTCACGCGTGTCGTACGCACCTATATTAGTCTATGTGGCAGTGCAAACAGTGCGTGAATTTTGCGCAGCGCGAGTGCATTGCGTAAAACTCACGACATTTCCTATCTTTGTGCGCTGTTCGCGCATCACGCACCCATTGAAGTAAATGGGTGCGTGAAAACCACGCATGCTGCACGGAAGCACTTCTGTGCGAACTGCGTGATTCGCGCAACAGCTGTCAAACTCTGAATGTAAACAGAAAAGCACGTTTACAAACATCCAAACGGAGTGTCATAATGATGGCGGCTGCGAGAAAATCTCGCAGCCGCGCATCATACACTGATGACACACGGAGTTGTTAAGTGCCTTTTGCACGCACAAAACGCCGCGTTTTTTTTGCGTGCGCTAAACGCACACACTCGTGTAAATCAGGCCGTAGGGTATGTTCACACAACGTTTTTTTGCAAGGCAGAAACTAAAAATCTGCCTCCAAATTCATTTAGGAATTTGAGGCAGATTTTGAATTGACAGCATTGTTTGACTTTTTTTTTTACTGTGTTTTTTTGCCCACATTTATTTTAAGCCGTTGAAGCGAATGCAAAAAGAGCAGACAAAAAAGCACCAAACGAGCACCGCAGGTTTTTTCTGCCTCCTATTAATTTCAATGGGAGGTCAGAGGCGGAAACCTCTCGAAGACCATCAGCCCCCACTCACAGTAATGACCATCAGCCCCCCACTCACAGTAAAATGACCATCAGCCCCCAAATCATAGTAAAATGACCATCAGCCCCCCACTCACAGTAATGACCATCAGCCCCCCACTCACAGTAATGACCATCAGCCCCCATTCACAGTATAATGACCCCTCAGTAAAGAGACCATAAGCCCCCCTCCAGTAAAGTGACCATCAGCCTTAGCCCCCCCCCCCCCCCCCCCCAATAAAGTCACCATCAGCCTTCGCTGACCATAACAGAGAGGAAGTGTGCTCACTCCTGGGGAAGGAATAAATAAGGAGGTATAAGAACAACAACTCCCAGCATGTCCAGGCTATTATGTGATATCAATGGACATTACAGGGAGGAGATATAAGAGGAGAGAACTACAACTCCCAGCATATCCAGGATGTAATGTGATATCAGAGAAAGTTTACAGGAGGAGGAGATATAAGAGGAGAGAACTACCAGCATATCCAGGCTGTTATTATGAGATATCAGAGGACATTACAGAGAGGAGGTTTAAGAGGAGAGGACTACAACTACCAGCATGTCCAGGCTGTTATTGGATATCAGAGGATATTACAGGAGGAAGTATAAGAGGAGAGAACTACAACTACCAGCATGTCCAGGCTGTTATTATGGGATATCAGAGGACATTACAAAGAGGAGGTATAAGAGGAGAGAACTACAACTACCAGCATGTCCAGGCTGTTATTGGATATCAGAGGACATTACAGAAGGAGGTATAAGAGGAGAGAACTACAACTACCAGCATGTCCAGGCTGTTATTGGATATCAGAGAACATTACAGGAGGAGGTATAAGAGGAGACAACTACAACTACCAGCATTTCCAGGCTGTTATTATGGGATATCAGAGGACATTACAGAGAGGAGGTTTAAGAGGAGAGGACTACAACTACCAGCATGTCCAGGCTGTTATTATGGTATATCAGAGGACATTACAGAGAGGAGGTATAAGAGGAGAGAACTACAACTACCAGCATGTCCAGACTTATTATGTGATATCAGAGGACATTACAGAGAGGAGGTATAAGAGGAGAGAGCTACAACCACCAGCATGTACAGGCTGTTATGAGGACTACAACTCCCAGCATGTCCAGACTGTTATTATGGGATATCAGAGGACATTACAGGAGGAGGTATCAGAGGAGAGGACTACAACTTCCGGTTTTCTGGCTCCATTTCTCACACAACTGCTAACAAAGTAAAGAAAAAAAATACTTACCCTGTCCAGCGTTAACGGCTCCTCTCCCTCCATCAGGCCTCTAGTGGGAAGCGGTGGGCGGTACTCGTAACAGACATCCGCGTGTCACGTCTGCTATGGGGGCGGAGCTTGTAGCCCAAAAAAATAAAAATAATGTAACTTTTTTTTTTTGCACTGGATGAGATGAGTGCCGCAGCACCCCTGGACGGCTCTCGCGCCACCCCGGTTGGGAACCACTGGTCTACAGGAAGGCTGTATGGTACAATCTACAGGGGCGCACTATCTACAAGGGGAGCTGTGTGTGGCAGCCAGGGGAGGGGGGCATTATACTGTGTGGGGGCTACTAAGCAGACATTATACTGTGTAGGGGTACTACAGGGGGCAATATACTGTGTGTGGCACTTAGGGGGCATAATACTGTGTGGGCACAATTAGAGGACAAAATACTGTGTCCTTGAAGGGGTTATAATATATTATATTATTGAATATTATTATTATTATTATTATACTGTATCGGGGCATTATACTGTGTGGGGGCACTATATAGGGCATTATACTGAGGGGGCATTATACTTTTTTTTATGTGCCATTTTTTTTATGATGGGGGTGGGTCACCGAAAGATAATTTTGCACGGGGCGCCATCTATCCTAAGGCCGGCCCTGGGTGCCACCAGGATCGGTGGTATTAGGCCCAATGCTTTTTAATCTCTTTATTAATGACCTTGTGGCTGGAATTGATAACAAGGTGTCAGTTTTTGCTGATGATAGAAAACTTTGTAGGATACTTAAAACTCAGCTTGATTATAAAATATTACAGAAATACCTAGATAAGCTGGCAGCATGGGCAAAAACATGGCGCCTAGGACGCAATCATAGCATTAATTCATATACATTAAATGGAATAAAGCTGGCGACAACGGAACAACAGAAGGACCTGGGTAATCTGGTTACAAATAAGATAAGCAGCATCACTCAATGTTAAGCAGCAGCTGCAAAGCAAATAGGATTTTAGGGTGTATAAAAGGAGATAAAAACCTGTGATTCAAATGTAATTTTACCCCTCTATAAATCCCTAGTAAGGCCACATCTTGAATAATGTGTAATTTATTGAGAAAGTTTAAACTTGATGGACCTGTGTTTTTTTTTTCAACCTATGTAACTATATATGATCATGCTCGAACGTTGGGCGCTTAGTATTGGTAATAATATCCTCCAATATTGTTTTTCAGTTTAAGATGCAATTCATCATATTTGGAATGGTTATTGAAATTCAATAAAGATGTTTGTATCTCTTTAATGGAAAGTTACATTTCCTTTAATTTTTCATTCTCATACTACACAATAAGGGTCATCAGACTCATTAAAGACTCTTACAGTATTTCATTCCATTCAATCACAAAGTTATCATTATAGATGGTGGTTGGCATTTTATGTAGACGTAAACCTCTAGGTATCATTGCTTTATTATCCATATAAGTTTGAAGAGTAATACAATCCTACCAGATACGTAGTGATAATTTCTCTAGATCATGCATAAGATCCAAAAGGGTATGGTTATCATCATTCATGGTAGTGGCATGGTCAGAGAACAGAGCAGCCACTCAAATCCTGATTCAAATTCGGACAATGTGGTGTGGAGGCACTTTTCTGTGTCATATTATAAATGGTGTGCTTTTGCACATATAATACAAATAAATTGTAGCGTGGTGATATATTAGTATAATGGCAATATCCACAAATGCAGGAGCGACAAGAAAAAACAAGACCAATGACCCAATAAATAGTTTAAAAATATGTAATTATGGGTTGCTCAACAAACACTTTGGTCCAGGACACCACGCTTGTATTGCATCTATGCTTCGGATGAGGAATCTACGTGGATAGTATAGGAGAATGCACAAAAGTAGTATGTGTTTACTTGGATCATGTGCCAGACAACAGACAACTTTTGTGCATTCTCATCTATCGACGTAGACTCTTCGTCCGAAGCAACGATGCAATACAGTTACAAAAATATGAGAGGGGTTCAATTGTCATTCTTAGACCATTGAGCATCTGTATCACTTCCTTCTCATAAAGACCCATCACTTACCCGAGATCGCCATCTGATCCAACATCTGTCTCTAAAGTTAAGTCAACTCAGATATTAAAAAAAGGCCCGTCAATAGGCATACTTACAAATAAAGAGTTTAAGTACCTTAATAAGGACTTTCCCATTGTTCCAATTTTTCACACTTTGCCAAAATCCCATAAACATTGTTTTCCCCCACCCTTAAGACCTATCGTATCAGGTATTGGATCAGCCACTGAACGTTTGGGAGCATGGTTGGATAGCCGATTACAGCCACTTTTGTAAGGAGATGATCACTTAGTTACGACAAGGATAGTAAAGAAATACTGAAGATCATGGAAAAGATGTCTTGGCAGCAGGACAAGCGACGGTCTAGTAACAAGCGATGGATGTTACATAGACGATATTCTAAACATCTGGAATGGCCCAGTGACGCTCATACCAGAGTTTGTTAACTATATTAATAACAATGTGGATTATTTGTCTTTCACATTTGATCTTAATGTGGTCTCTATTTCAATTTTGGATATATTATTGTAAAGGATCTGCCAGACACAGCTTCTGTGTCGACGCCCGTGGGTAATCAGTCTGCACCTGCTCCTAAGTCTGAGAGAGTGACACGATCTTCTGCCAGTCAGGCTGGGAGGCTGAGGAGTGGGAGAGCCTATCACGGCCTGGCCAGACGGAGCTAGCTCCCGCCCTCTGTCTATTTATACCTGCATTTCCTGCTCCCCCTTTGCCTGTGATTCTTTACTGTTTCCTGGCTCTGCTGCTCCTGCTATGATTATTGACCTTGCTTCATTTTTGACCCTGGCTTTACTGACTACGCTCCTGCTCTGCGATTTGTACCTCGTGCACTCCTGGTTTGACTCGGCTCGTTCACTACTCTTGTTGCTCACTGTGTTGCCGTGGGCAACTGCCCCATTTCCCTTAGCTTCTGTGTACCCTTGTCTGTTTGTCTGTCGTGCACTTATTGAGCGTAGGGACCGTCGCCCAGTTGTACGCCGTCGCCTAGGACGGGCCGTTGCAAGTAGGCAGGGACTGAGTGGCGGGTAGATTAGGGCTCACCTGTCTATCTCCCTACCCCGTCATTACAATTATTGACAGAAGATATCAGGCAGGGATGTGTAACATGCAACTTATACAGGAAGCCTGTTGCAGGTAATTCTGTGCTGCACACCTCTAGTTCCCATCCTAGCCATGTAATAAAAAATATACTAATCGGAGAGTATATTCGAGTCAGACGTAGCTGTACACATCAGGAGCATTATTTCTCTGAATGTGATAAGATTGATAATTTAAAAATTCAATCACAGAGGGAAATCTACTTTCCCCTAGTGATTTTTCTAAGATACATACGAAACACAATCCATCCTGTCTGACAGTGAAAGGCTCCTACAAATGTGCTAACTCAACATGTGGGTTATGTCACTTTATGTACAATACGTCTTCATTTCAGTCATATGCAAATGACCAACATAATCACATAGGCTCCTTTTATTAATTGTAATACCACCCATGTGGTGTATCTGGTTCAGTGTAGTATTTGTTAGCTACAATATATAAGATGCACCACCAGAACGATATTCACAACCCAAGGAAATGCCACGTTTCCAGAGTTTCAAGACATTTTATAGACGTTCATCAAGTTGAAGTAACACACTCAAAAGCTTTAACTTTAGAAAGGGAACATAAACCAAGAAGGGGCGGGGATAGGCGCAAACTACTTTTAAATAGAGAAGCTTTATGGATTTTGAAGATGGATACACGATTCTCCAAGGGATTGAATTGCAGAACAGATTTGATGTATATTTACTAGGGACTTCGTTCAAACTTTTCTGCTAGTGCGTTCTCTTATGTCTTTGATACATATCATTGCTATAATTATTCAAACTGATATCTTTAGACTTTTGTTCTAGTATTGAAATGGTTAAGAATTGCTAACATGTCACATGGCCTTATGCACCTGGTTCAAATACGAACTCGCATCATAGGAAAAACTAGCTATGAGTAAGAACCTGTTGGTTCTAAACGCGTAAGCATCCTTTTCCTGGGAATCTTTTATCTGTTGTTTTTTTTTATGAAACAAAGTAAAACTTTTTTTTACTTGGATCATGTGCCAGACAACATACTACTTTTGTACATTGGGGATGCCAAGTCCCCCATCCACTTTGGAGGCAATAAGGGTATGTCTGGATATGCGAGGCTTGGTGCAGTGCCATATAAAGGACAATAATTTATTTTGAAAGAGTTTAAGTATATGGGGTGGGTACTTTAATTGGTAAGGTGCCAAACAGATATATTCGTTTTGGAAGTAATGTAGTTTTAATAGAGTTAATATATGCAAACCACTAAAGTGCCATGGAGCGCCATTTTCGTAGGGTTTGGTCTAAGGAGCGGTCAAAGTAGGATAGTTAGCCATATAAAGGATCTCATAATTAGGGGTAATGTGCACACCTAAACAGTCCAGGGAGTATCCAGCCCATTGGAAAAGAAAAGAGTTGTGTAGGGTGTGTAATATGTCAGTTGGAAGATTAATATTTCATGCTGTATATTTGTTGTGATTAAATGTAAGGCCTGATACAGAAGCATAATTGAAGAGTAT
The DNA here is from genome assembly GCF_050947455.1 of Rhinoderma darwinii. NCBI lineage: Eukaryota > Metazoa > Chordata > Amphibia > Anura > Rhinodermatidae > Rhinoderma > Rhinoderma darwinii. Next base: position 257,560,395 of record NC_134687.1, on the reverse strand, counting down.
TAGCATAGCCAGGGGTTCTATGAGTAAGATAAATTGAATTGGGAAAGTGCACAGTACTGACATGTGCCCCGCTCAATGGGGAATGTAGGAGTTTGGAAACCTGCATAATGCACGTTGGCCTTGGGATAGAAGAAGGAATTCACCCAAGAGAGAAAATGGTATTGAAATTCCCACTTTTTCAGAGAAAACCTCATGTATTCCCAGGAGACGGAATCAAATGCCTTATGGATATCCAGTAAGAGAAACATAGAGGCAATCTTTCTGGTTTTGGCGACGTGAGCTAGTGTGATGACTCTATGAGTACAGTAACTAGTCTGCCTGCCAGGGGCAAATACTGCTTGGCCTCCATGAATGATTGCGCCAGGGAACTGGTTTATACGAGTCCCTTAAACCTTGGCTAAGATTTTGCTATCTATGTTCAACAAAGATATTGGCCTGTAGTGTGAAGAGTTTTTTTTATAGTAAAGAGCAGGAAATCCATCAGGGCCAGGCGTCTTTGAGGTTTTAAGGGTCATTGATTAGCATTTTGGACTTTCAAGGTAGAGACCTCCGCTATAGAGCACTGAGGCAAGATGGTGCTTTTTCTGGCACAGAGAGGTGGGCAAAAAATGCATTCTGCTATTAAAGAGTCAAAATGAGGTGGAGTGGAATACAATTTGGAAAAAAATGTTTGAAAATAGGAGGTGATTTTTTTTTTTGAGGATTAGCTGTGATTATTCTGACTGGGTTCTAAGTTAGAAAGGTTTATGTTACTATGTGGAGTGTTCACTTTTAATTCACGGGCTAATGGTATGATGGATAATATTGGAGCAAGTCCATTGGCTACTAATAGCTCTATGGGCTGTAACAGTCTTTAAAGAGAGAGAGAGAACACACAGCACAAGCCGCTGTGACACGGTCCATAGCTGATTGGACAGTGTCAGAGCGATAAGTAACACGCCCCATGCCATTTCGATATAAAGAAACGCCTCATTGACAGTTCGGGGGGTTATTTACATATCGGGTGCCAAATATAACGCCACCTATATCTAAATATAGGATGGAATTTTTTTTAAGCGAGTCAAGGTTGGTGCAGCAGTGCCTATTACATGGTGCACTCAGATGCACATGTATGGGCAGGTGAAAGGTTCTCTATAAAGGGTATGTTTTTCATAGTAAAAACGCATGCGGTTCTTAGATGTGGCTTTAACCGTACCTCAACTGCAACTTCTAGATACACACTTAGACCTTATTCAGACGAGCATGCCCATTTTGCGTCAGCAAAAAACGGACCGTATTTAACTCATTACAGTTGTTTGTGCTATCAGTGTTTGCTCCGTGTGGCATCGGTTTTTAATGTCAGTGTTGGTGCACATTTTTTTTTTCTCAACATTTCTTTAGCAGCTGGTGTGTGAAAAACTGACAGCAAACGGATGACGTCCGTGTGCTATCCGGGATTATTATGCACCCATAGAATTCCATGGGCGACGTGGTCCGCAAAATGGAGCAGAGTAGGACATGCAGTGAGTTTTACGCAACGGAAACACGCTGCGTGAAAAATCACTGACGTCTGAATAGCCCCATTGAATTGCATAGGTACGTGTGCTAATCATTCCTCTGAATAAGGCCTTAAGGTATGTTCACACAGTGTTTTTTGTCAAGCAGAAAAAATCTGCCTCCAAAATTCCTTCAGGATTTTTGGAGGCGGTTTTTAAAATGCAGGCAGTTTTTGAGGCTTTTATTTTGTTTTAAGTTGGGAATCGTATTCATCTGTAAGATCTGCTTGCATTTTTTTTTACAAAGGCGTTAAAACCAGCGTCGAGTCACATGGCAATGTTTATTTCTGCCTACAATTGATTTCAATTGGTAGTGCAAGAGTGGAATCCACCCCAAAGACAGAACAGGACGCATTTTTTTATAGCAGAACATATCCAGCCTAAAAAATTCTTTCATTCCTATTGAAATCAATGGGAGGCAGAATAGGGGCATTTTTTTTTTTAAGCTGATTCCGTTGCGGGAAAATGTGTCAAAATCAGTTTAAGAAAAAACAGTGTAAATATACCCTTATGATGTATTCAGACGTTGCAGTTAAGCTGCGTTTAAAACCGAAATAAAAGAGACGGATCCGAAAACCACATGCATTTTTCCTTGATGTGGTAATGCAAACATAGAAGCTATGGTTTCCGCTTGGCTTTCTGTTCATCGGTTCCTCCGACGGAAAGGTCGAACGTAACCGATTAACGGAAGCCCGACGCTGATGTGAACAGGCCATTGCTAAAAAAAAAAATGAAATAAATAAATAGTGTATTCATATATCTTCTACGACTCATTTGAGTCAATATACTTAAACAGGATTTTTCTCTAGTTTAGTAATGCCCAATCTCCTAGCTAATCTAATATGCACTGTCATAATTGTGCCCCAATAAGTTTATTATTTTTTCCAAATATGCAAATGAGGCTAAACTAGACAACTGGGAGGTAACATCAGCGATTCTCCTGAGGTGTAGCTAGCTCACAGCATCTGTCGCTGTCCTATCAGCATGAAGCTACTTCACACACAGTGTGAGAGACTGAGGCTGGAGGGAAGATCACTTAAAATAGCCATATCTTTGTCTGTGGATCACCTAGAACAGTGCTGGCATATGGAAGATGAGATTCTAATCTTTCATATGGCACCAGGATCGCAGTTCTAGCTGTGAAACAATTGGAGGTATCACCAGTTAAAAACACAGTCGGGAATGGAAGCTGTGTGTCACGGTCTGTGGGTATGTGGACCCACTAAGCCGCATCGCCGTAGCGGGGAGGCAGCTGGCCAAACAACAGAGCACCCAAGCAATACAAAGACCCACACTAGGGTACCTGAATAGACCAGACAGCGGTTGAGGCTTTAGCATGGATGGAAGTGGGTGCAGCATGTTGCACCAGACGTAGCAGATGACACAGGATGAGGCAGATGACATGGGACGTGGCAGAAGACAGCAGGTGCAGTAGGACACGACTCCAACACTAACAGGCCCAGGAACAATGAAACAGCACGGGATACAGGATACAGGTAGCAGGGCACGGGAAATAACGGGAACAGGTTAACACTAAGGGACCATTTGTAAGACTGACATGGGAATACTAACAGGGCCCCTTCTTATAGTCCAGGGGAATCATGGGCTAATTGATGATGATGATTCCCATGTGCGCATGCTGGCCCTTTAAGGCTGGCAACCAGTGTGCGCGTGCGCCCGACGGGACACAGCGGACCGTAGCGTAAGTGAGAGCTGGCGTCTCCTGGGAAGGAGATGCGAGCCAGTGCTCACCGATCCATGGCTGCGGCCGCCGTGGGGTGAGTAAACCCGATGGTCCGCGGCCATGGACGCTACAGTATCCCCCCTCTTACACCCCCTCTTCTTGGGGCCAGAGTGAGAGAGGAACTTCTTAATGAGAGCAGGGGCACTGAGGTTCTCTTCCGGCTCCCAGGACCTCTCCTCAAGACCAAATACTCTCCAGTCCACCAAATAGAAAGTCCTTCCACCTACCCTTTTGCAGTCCAGGATCTCCCTCACCTCAAACACATCAGATGATCTGCTGGGAGCAACTGCAGGACTGGGAGTCTTACTGTAGCAGTTCGGGACTACTGTTTTCAGGAGGTACACATGAAAGGAGTTGGGGATTCTGAGGGTAGGAGGCAGCCGAAGCTTATAGGAGACAGGGTTTATCTGTTGTACAGGGTGGGCCATTTATATGGATACACCTAAATAAATGGGAATGGTTGGTGACATTAACTTCCTGTTTGTGGCACATTAGTATATGGGGGGGAAACTTTTCAAGCTGGGTGTTGACCATGGTGGCCATTTTGAAGTCGGCCATTTTGTATCCAACTTTAGTTTTTTCAATGGGAAGAGGGTCGTGTGACACATCAAACTTATCGAGAATTTCCCAAGAAAAACAATGGTGTGCTTGGTTTTAACGTTCCTTTATTCTTTCATGAGTTATTTACAAGTTATGGGTGACATTATGGGTGTCAGGTCCGAGCATTCCTAGATGAACAGTTTCCTGGAAAGTGGATTGGTCGTCGTGGGCCAGTTGAATGGCCCCCTAGGTCTCCCGATCTGACCCCCTTAGACTTTTATCTTTGGGGTCATCTGAAGGCAATTGTCTATGCTGTGAAGATACGAGATGTGCAGCAACTGAAACTACGGATACTGGAAGCCTGTGCTAGCATTTCTTCTGCGGTGTTGCTATCAGTGTGTGAAGAGTGGGAGAAGAGGGTTGCATTGACAATCCTACACAATGGGCAGCACTTTGAACACATTTTATAAGTGGTCAGAAACGTGTAAATAACTCATGAAAGAATAAAGTAACGTTAAAACCAAGCACACCATTGTTTTTCTTGTGAAATTCTTGATAAGTTTGATGTGTCAAATGACCCTCTTCCCATTGAAAAAAACGAAAGTTGGATACAAAATGGCCGACTTCAAAATGGCCACCATGGTCAACACCCAGCTTGAAAAGTTTCCCCCTCCTATATACTAATGTGCCACAAACAGCAAGTTAATATCACCAACCATTCCCATTTTATTTAGGTGTATCCATATAAATAGCCCCCCCTGTAGTATCTCAAAAGGTCCGAGGAACCTGGGGCAAACTTGTATCAACGCTGTAAAGGATTTGCCTGACACAGCTTCTGTGTCGACGCCCGTGGTTAATCAGTCTGCATCTGTGCCTAGGTCTGGTAGAGTGACTCGATCTGCTACCACTCAGGCTGATAGGCTCAGGAGTGGGAGAACCTATCACAGCCTGGCCAGACGGTTCTAGCTCCCGCCCTTGGTCTATGTATACCTTCATTTGCTGCTTGTCCTTTGCCTGTGATTCTCTCTGGTTCCTGGCTCTGCTGTTCCTGATACTTAAATTTGACCTGCTCCATATTGACCCTGGCTTGATTGACTACTATTCTTCTGCTCTGCTTTTGGTACCACGTACTCTCCTGGTTTGACTTGGCTCGTTCACTACTCCTGTTGCTCACGGTGTTGCCGTGGGCAACTGCCCCACTTCCCTCTCTTTTGTGTACACTGTCTTGTGTTGTCTGTCGTGCACATATTGAATGTAGGGACCGTCGCCCAGTTGTACGCCGTCGCTTAGGACGGGCCGTGCAAGTAGGCAGGGACTGGGTTGTGGGTAGATTAGGGCTCACTTGTCCGGCTCCCTACCCCGTCATTACAAACGCACCTTTAAATGAATATTCTGTGAAAAGAGCCAGACTATGGGACCTGGAAGATACTGAGGCGGCTCTCTTCTTTGTATATCCGATTTTCACTTCATGCGATCGACTGCTAGCAAAATAGAGGACTGGGTCTGTTGCCAGATTTGCAGAAAGTCCCCAAATGCAGTCAGCATTACTCTAGGATGTTGACTGTATACAATGTAGAATGGTGTGGAAGTGGTGGACTCACTTGTGTGGTTGTTATATGAGAATTCGGCCCATGGAAGAAGCTGTACCCAGGTATCATGCTGCATGGAGATAAAGTGGCGGAGATAATTTTCCATGATCTGGTTAATCCTCTCGACTTGACCATTGGACTGGGGGTGATAGGCTAAGGAAAAGTCCAATCTCACCTCCAGGAGCTTACAGAGGGCTCTCCAGAATTTTGAGGTGACCCCCAATCGGACACGAGGTGAAGAGGAAAGTCATGCAAGCAGAAGATGTGCTGAATGAAGAGACTCGCCAGTCGGGGAGCAGAAGGTAGGCCGGTCAGCGGGATAAAAAGTGCCATCTTCGAAAACCGGTCCACCAACACCAAGACAGTATTGCATCCTGCTGAGGAGGGAAGGTCTGTGACAAAGTCCACGCAATATGCTGCCAAGGGGCATTGGCTACAGGCAGAGGTTGGAGCAGAATGGCAGGTTTGAGTGAGCAACCTTGTTGGAAGCACACACAGTACAGGAAGAGACAAAGTCCACAATATCTTTGGGGAGCGTGGGCCACCACAAATGACGAGTTATCAGGTCTCGAGTCTTGCGAACACCAGGTTGCCCAGCCAGTTTGGAGCTGTGTCCCCAGCGGAGAATTCTTCTCCTGTCTGCCACCCGAAAAAAAAGTCCTCCCCGGAGGGATGTGTCTAACTTGCAAAGGATAGGCCGTGACAATGCAGGACAGGTCTATGATACTTTGAGTGGACCCCACAGTGTCCTCTGTTTCAAATTACCTGGACAGGGTATCGGCCCTCACATTTTTGACAGCGGGACGGTAGTAGAGCAAAAATTGGAAACGGGTGAAGAACAGCAACCACCTGTCTTGACAAGGGTTTAGCCGTTGAGCCGACTGGAGATTGGTGAGGTTCTTCTGGTCAGTGTATATCAGGATGAGGTGGGCTGCGCCCTCCAGCAGATGTCTCCACTCCTCCAGAGCCAATTTGATGGCCAGTAGCTCCCGATCCCCAATAGATTAGTTGCGCTCTGCAGGGGAGAAAAGTTTCGAGTAATAGCAACATACTACTGCCTTTCCTTTGGAGCACCTCTGGAACAGAAGTGCACCTGCACCAACAGAAGAAGCGTCCACCTCCAACGAAACTGCCGAGACACGTCCGGGTGATGGAGATCGAGGCTGAAGTGAAGGCATTCTTGAGGCCATTGAATGCAGATTCTGCCTCTGGAGTCCACACCTTGGCGTTCATACCTTTTTTGTTAAGGGTAGTGATGGGAGCCATTAGAGAAGAGAAGTTTGGGATAAACTGCCGGTAGAAGTTAGCGAATCCCAAAAAGACGTGGCCACGCCAGGACAGATTTTACTTTCTCAGGATAGATCTTGAGACCCTGATCCGAGATGATATAGCCCAGGAAGGGCAAAGAATTTATTTCAAAAGTACACTTCTCCAACTTGGCATATAGGCGATTCTCCCTTAATCGCAGCAGGACTTGTCGAACATGTGTCCGATGTGTCATCGGATCTGGCGAGAAAATCAAAATGTCAACAAGATAAACTACAACGCAGACATAGAGGAGGTCTCGGAAGATATCATTGACAAATTCTTGGAAGACTGCGGGAGCGTTACACAGGCCGAAGGGAATCACCAGGTATTCATAGTGCCCGTCTCGAGTGTTAAATGCTGTCTTCCACTCGTCACCTTCACAAATTCGGATTAGGTTGTAGGCCCCACGCAAGTCTAGTTTAGAGAAGATCTTGGCTCCTCGTATGTGATCAAATAACTCTGAGATCAGTGGCAACAGATGTTTGTTCGTGACCGTGATCAGGTTGAGACCAGGGTAGTCAATGCAGGGTCGAAAAGATCCGTCTTTTTTCTTTACAAAGAAGAAGCCAGCACCGGCCGGAGAGGAGAATTTTCGTATGAAACCCCTCCCCAGATTCTCCTTGATATAGGCTGACATGGACTGAGTCCCTGGCAAGGAGAGGGGATATACACGACCACGGGAAGGTGAGGCATCAGGAACCAGTTCAATCTGGCAGTTGTACGCCCGGTGTGGGGAAAAAAGCATCTCAGCCTCCTTCTTGCCAAAGGTGTCCAACTGCGCAAAATGAGTAGGTAGTTCTGTCAATTACTAAGACATAGGAGGCAGAACAGGACGAACCTGTAGCAAGGCGAGGTGGAGATATTTGGAGCCCCATTCGAGAACCTCTCCAGAATTCCAGTCCAGGGCCGGAGCATGAAGCCGGAGCCAGGGCAGGCCCAGCAACACCGGATTGATGGCTTTGGGCAAAATAAGAAAGGTAATCTGCTCTGTATGAAGTGCTCTCACTTGGAGCTTCAGTGGTTTGGTCTCGGAGAGGATGGGGTCGGGCAGAGGAAGGCCATTCACCAAGGCAAAAACCATCGCCATTCACAGTCGGCAACTGGAGCTGATCTACTAAATCCTGTTGGATGAAGTTTGCCGTGTACCCAGAGTCCAGGTAGGCAGAGACATGGTGCGTTTTCTCACTGGACACTATTGACACGGGAATGGACAATTTGGGAGAGAGTTTATTATTTAGTACTTCGAGTCCCGAAGTGCGTCTGTGCTGTCTCTCCTGCACAGGCAACTTGAGATGGTCTATTTGTGCAGGCTCCTCCGGTTGAACAGCTGATGAGGGCAGCTGGAGTTGCTGGAATGTAGGAGTCAGCCTGGGCAATCTCCTGAGCCGGTGAATCTCTTGGGACCGTTCCTGGATCCTCATGTCAATCCGGGTGGCTAGCAGGATGAGGTCATCTAGAGTAGAGGGTAGATCTCGAGCTGCAAGCTTGTGTTTGATATCGGATGGAATACCTTGCCAGAATGTAGCCACTAAGACTTTGTTGTTCCAGATCAGCTCTGCCGCCAGGGTACGCAACTGAATGGCGTACGGAGGTGTCTCTTTGGCGAAGGGTCAGCAGGGATGCAGGCGCTGAAGAGACTCGCCCAGGTTCCTCAAATACAGTGTGGAAAGTCAGTAGGAAACACTGTAGGTCATGGGTCTCCGGTCCCTGTCATTCCCCACGGGTCTCCGGTCCCTGACGTTCCCAGATAGAGTTCACCCCATGCCAGGGCCTTGTCAGTAAGGAAAGAAACTATAAATTTGACCCTTGCGCTATCAGAAGGAAATGCACTGTCATGTAGAGTGAAGTGAATCTGATACTGATTCAGAAATCCCCTGCAGGTCCTCGCACCTCCATCGTAACGGGGAGGCAATGGCAGAGAGAATAGGAAATCTGTACAACTGTGGGTATGTGGACCCACTGGGCCGTACCGCCATAGCGGGAGAGCAGCTGGCCAACAGATTACCAAATCAATATATAAATAGTCCAAGCACAACGGTACCTGTAGTGGTTCAGACAGTAGCAACAGCTAGGCACAGATGGGACCTTGACAGCAGACACCAGACATGGTGTAACACAGCAGGCGGAACCGGTAGCACAACATGACTCCAATAGGTTCAAGGCATGGGAACAAATAGCACGGGATACAAGGTACAGGTAGCAGGGCACGGGTAACAACGGGAACAAGATAACACTAAGAGACCATTTGCAAGACTAACATGGGAATTCTAAACATATGTGCACACAACCTATTTTCAGACGTAATTCAGGCGTAATTTACGGCTCCATAACGTCTGCAAACATCTGCCCATTGCTTGCAACGGGTTTTACGATGTTCTGTTCAGACAAGGTGTCATTTTACGCGTCGCTGTCAAAAGACAGCGCATAAAAATACGCCCGCGTCAAAGAAGTGCAGGACACTTTTGGGATGTTTTTGGAGCCGTTTTTCATTGACTCTAATGAAAAACATCTCATATTATGTCCGTAAAAGACGCCGCAAAAACGTGAGTACTTGTAAAAACGTCTGAAATTCAGGAGCTGTTTTCGCCTGAAAACAGCTCCGTAATTTGAGACGTATTTTGCTTTTGCATGTGAACATACCCTAACAACGCTCAGGCAATGAGCAAAGGGGCAGGGCCCTTGTTATAGTCTAGGGTGATCATTGGACTAATTACAAATGCTTCGCATGTTCGTGCGCTGGCCCTTTAAGGCCGGGCGCGAGGGTGCGCGCGCACCCCACAGGACACAGCAGAGTGGAGCGGAAGTGAGTGCTGGTGTTTCCTGGGGCGGAGTTGCGGGCCAGCACTCACCAGACCATGGCTGTGGCCGTCGAGGGGTGAGTAATCCCGACGGTCCGCAGCCATGGATGTTACAGCCTGGAACTGGAAATGATACCTCCTGAATCTTTACCGCCACCCTCAGAAATTTCTGATGATCTATGTGGATAGAGACGGCATAATAAGAGTTGCTTAAGTCGTTGACGGCCATAAAGCAATGAGGGTACAGAAGATTCACAGTAGATCTTATTGTTTTCGTCTTGAATTTCAGAAATGCGTTCAAGGTCTTTGAAATTTAGTATGGTTTTGAACAAGTCTGTTTGTTTGTTTTTTTTTACCATGAAAAGGGAGGTAAAAACACTTCCTTTTTTCCCACTTTGGGACTGGAACTGATACATGTCTTTCGAACAAATCCAATATATTTGATGCTAGGGCTGACTGGACCCCTACCAACTCCTGGCGCATAAGAAATATTTTTGGCACATCATAAACCACTCCCCTTTTGTGCTAAACTACGTCCCCTTGTTGGAAGAGTCGTGAACATCTGTTCTTTTTGGCGCATTTCAGTGATAAATGTTTCTAAAATTATTTGAGTCAAAAAGAAGGTGCAACATAGACTAGAATAGCGTCAATAGAAAAACTGCCTCAATGTCTTTTTAAATAAGGATGACAACTCCTCGGAAATAGTTTTCTCAATGTAAGCTTTACATAACTTCTTATCATAAGTAGAAGAAAGCTTTACTTTGCATAGAGCACATTCCTTATACTTCCAAAGCTTTCCTAGACAGAAACGCATGAAAGCGAATGATGAGTAAAACTATAATTATAGCATACTCACAGAATCATCATCTAGGTCTCCTTTTGCTGCAGCGGCGACTTCCCTGATGCTTTAACTGAAGCTTCCAGACAGGACTTCTAACTAGATTACCACAACTGTGGTGACTGTGTCTCAACGGCAACACACTTCTGAAGCAAAAGCTGATCTTTTTAAAATGACTGCCATATCTGGGATTCCCACTTCCACCGGAAGTGCAATGGTGTCACTCCGAGTTGACCCCACGTAGCGCTGGCACGCTCCAACATTCGCACACTTTACTAAATCGTTTCCACCTCCAATTGGTAGTGAACACCACTGAAGATGACATCAGGCAGCATGCACACGTTGAATGTGTACACGCATACCTCAGTGTCTTACCATCTAAACCATGAAGTTTGCCTATGTGTCACCTGACCCTTCGGTCCCACTGCTTTCTGCTTCCATGGAACTACTTACTGGAATCGAGTCACACCAGACCCACTTCTGATCGGAAGACCTGAGAAACCACCCGGGTAACTATCCTCCAGGTACCTGTCCTGGGTGAAGGGTATTTTTTTGTTAATTATTTACTACTTTTACAAAGAAACAACAAAGATATAAATGTGATAATGCCGTAACCGTATTGACTCACAGAAAAGCGTTAACATGTTGTTTTAACTCGACGGTGAACTACGTAAAGGCAAAACCCAAATTAAAAAACACTCTAGAGGAAGTGTTTTGTTTTTTTCTATTCTACCCTACAAAGAATTTTCTTTCCATTTTCCAGTACATTATATGGTTCAATAAATGGTCACGTTAACCCCTTCCCGCAAATTGACACAAAGTGAAAAATCGCGGAAAGCCAATGGTTGCTATGGCAACCAGGAAGCCTAGCAATGGCCCAAGGCAGGATGTAATAGCCTTAGCCCCTTCCCGCACCTTGGCGTAAATGAACGCCCAGGTGAGCAGTAACTTCGCGCACTTGGGCGTGCAGTTAGGTCCGTGCTTTAAAAGTTAACCGCTGCGCGGCGCTACACCGCAGCGGCGGTTAACTTCTCAATCAGTCTGCCCTGATGTCCGGGCAGACAACAAGGGACCAATTGAAGTGGTCCCTTGTTGTAGATCACTCCGATTGGTTAGTCTGTGCAGACTTACCAATCGGAACTTACTTCTTAGAAGGAAATACGTCACAGGCTCTGATCTCCTCTGTTGGAGTCAGGAAGTCGAGAAGATCAGAGTCTTGTGAAGAGAAAATAAAGTTAAAAAAATCACATAATATCCCCATTAACCCCTTGATCACAGTGTGATCAGTCCCCACCCCCCCCCCTTCCTCTCCCAGACTATAAGGCAGCTTTTTTTTTGTTTTTGTTTTTTTTTAATTCATAAAACTCTAAAAAAAAGTTTTAGTCAGTGTCAGTGTTAGTCAGCCTCCATTTAGTCAGTGTTAGTCAGTGTACGTGTTAGCCAGCGTCCATTTAGTCAGTGTTAGTCAGCGTCAATTTAGTCTGTGTCAATTTATTCAATGTCGGTCAGTGTCAGCGTCACTTAGTTTCAGACTGTCTGTTAGTCAGTGTCAGACCGTCTGTTAGTCATTGTTTTTTTGTCAGTGTAGTTTAGTCAGTGTTAGTCAGTTTTAGTGTCATAAAATAAAAAAAGACAAAAAAATATTAGTGTACGTTAGTATTTAGTGTTTTATGTAAAAAAAAAAAAAGAACAAAAAACATTTTTTTTGTATACATATACATTCACTCATATACAATAAAAATGGCCCGCAAAACCTTTACTGCAGAGGAGGCGTATGAGATGCTCACATCGGACACCGTTGCTGGGTCCGCTTTTGCTCTGTCCTCCTCCTCAAGCGAGACCGAGGAACCCCCTTGCCGTCACCGGAGGGTTAGTGTTCAAGTTACACCTGCACCTGAGCCTAATTGGTTGCCCGAAACCTCTTACACTCCCCAAGTACCGGACTTTACTGCTGCTGTAGAGGTCCAAGCAGGGGCGTAACTAGGAAAGACTGGGCCCCAAAGCAAAAACTTTTGACTGGGGCCTCCCCTCCCCTGGGAGTCACACAACCCCCCCTTGTAGATAGTGCCTTTTTTACAGCCCCCCCCCTGTAGATAACGCCATAGAGCCCCCCTGTAGATAACGCCATACAGCCCCCCCCCCCCCCTGTAGATAATGCCATACAGCCCCCCCCCCTGTAGATAACGCCATACAGCCCCCTTTGTAGATATCTACAGAGGGGGACAGTATGGCGTTATCTACAGGGGGGACTGTGTGGCGTTATCTACAGGGGGGACTGTGTGGCGTTATCTACAGGGGGGACTGTGTGGCGTTATCTACAGGGGGGACTGTGTGGCGTTATCTACAGGGGGGACTGTGTGGCGTTATCTACAGGGGGGACTGTGTGGCGTTATCTACAGGGAGACTGTGTGGCATTATCTACAGGGGGGACTGTGTGGCGTTATCTACAGGGGGGACTGTGTGGCGTTATCTACAGGGGGGACTGTAAAGGATCTGCCAGGCACAACTTCTGTGTATACTCCCATAGGTAATCAGTCTGCACCTGAGTCTATGCCTCTGAGACTGACTCCATCTTCCACCACTCAGGATGGCAGGCTTAGGAGTGGGAGAGCCTATCGCAGCCTGGCCAGACGGAGCTAGCTCCCGCCCTCTGTCTATTTATACCTGCCTTTCCTTACAGTGTTTTTTGGGGTTCGCTAATTATTACAGGAGATTTATTGCTAACTTCTCGGTCATCGCTAAGCCTCTTACGGACCTCACTCGCAAAGGTGCTGATCTCCTCCACTGGCCTCCTGAGGCTGTCCAGGCTTTTGAGGTCCTTAAGAAGTGCTTTATCTCGGCCCCGGTGCTGGTTCAGGCCAACCAAATGGAGCCATTTATCGTGGAAGTTGACGCATCCGAGGTGGGAGTGGGGGCTGTCTTGTCCCAGGGTACCAGGTTCCTCACCCATCTCCGTCCCTGTGCCTACTTCTCCAGGAAGTTTTCGCCCACTGAGATTAACTATGATATTGGCAACCGCAAACTCTTAGCCATTAAATGGGCATTTGAAGAGTGGCGCCACTTCCTGGAGGGGGCTAGGCACCAGGTAACGGTCCTTACCGACCACAAGAATCTGGTTTTCCTAGAATCTGCCCGGAGGCTAAACCCGAGACAAGCTCGATGGGCGCTATTTTTTACCAGATTCAACTTTTTGGTTACCTATAGGGCTGGGTCTAAAAATATTAAGGCCGATGCACTGTCGCGTAGCTTCATGGCCAGCCCTCCTTCGGAGGAAGATCCTGCTTGTATTTTGCCTCCTGGTATAATAATTTCTTCTATTGATTCTGATTTAGTCTCTGAAATTGCGGCTGATCAAGGTTCAGCTCCCGGGAACCTTCCTGAGGACAAGCTGTTTGTTCCCCTGCAATACCGGCTAAGGGTACTTAGAGAAAATCATGACTCCGCACTATCTGGTCATCCAGGCATCCTGGGTACCAAACACCTCATTGCCAGAAAATATTGGTGGCCTGGGTTGCCTAAAGACGTTAAGGCCTACGTCGCCGCTTGTAAGGTTTGTGCTAGGTCCAAGACTCCCAGGTCCCGACCAGCGGGCTTACTACGTTCTTTGCCCATTCCCCAGAGACCTTGGACCCATATCTCCATGGATTTTATCACCGATTTGCCTCCATCTCAAGGCAAGTCGGTGGTGTGGGTGGTAGTAGACCGCTTCAGTAAGATGTGCCACTTTGTGCCCCTCAAGAAACTACCCAACGCCAAGACGTTAGCTACCTTGTTTGTCAAACACATCCTGCCTCTCCATGGGGTCCCTGTCAATATTGTTTCGGACAGAGGGGTACAATTTGTTTCTTTGTTTTGGAGAGCCTTCTGTAAAAAGTTGGAGATTGATCTGTCCTTCTCCTCTGCCTTCCATCCTGAAACTAATGGCCAAACTGAGAGGACTAACCAATCTCTAGAACAATATTTAAGGTGTTTTATCTCTGACTGTCAATATGATTGGGTCTCATTCATTCCCCTTTCCGAATTTTCCCTTAATAACCGGGTCAGTAACTCGTCAGGGTTCTCCCCCTTTTTCTGTAATTTTGGGTTTAATCCACGGTTCTCCTCCGTTTCACCTGGTAGTTCCAACAATCCCGAGGTAGAGGTCGTTCATCAGGAACTGTGCACAGTCTGGGCCCAGGTTCAGAAGAACCTAGAGGCGTCCCAGAGCGTACAAAAAACTCAGGCTGATAGAAGACGTTCTGCTAACCCCTTGTTTATGGTCGGGGATCTGGTGTGGTTATCGTCTAGGAACTTGCGCCTTAAGGTCCTGTCCAAGAAGTTTGCCCCCCGGTTTATTGGGCCGTATAAGGTCATTGAAGTCCTCAATCCTGTCTCCTTCCGACTGGAGTTGCCCCCATCTTTTCGAATACACGACGTGTTTCATGCCTCCCTCCTTAAACGCTGCTCCCCGTCCTTGGCTCCCTCGAGGAAACCTCCTGTTCCCGTTCTCACCCCTGAGGGGGTGGAGTTCGAGGTGGCCAAGATTGTGGACAGCAAGATGGTCCAAGGCTCCCTCCAGTATCTGGTCCATTGGAGAGGATACGGGCCTGAGGAGAGGACTTGGGTACCCGCCCGGGATGTTCACGCTGGGGCATTGGTCAGGAAGTTCCACCTTCGTTTCCCCAATAAACCAGGTCCACTTAGAAAGGGTCCGGTGGCCCCTCATAAAAGGGGGGGTACTGTAAAGGATCTGCCAGGCACAACTTCTGTGTATACTCCCATAGGTAATCAGTCTGCACCTGAGTCTATGTCTCTGAGACTGACTCCATCTTCCACCACTCAGGATGGCAGGCTTAGGAGTGGGAGAGCCTATCGCAGCCTGGCCAGACGGAGCTAGCTCCCGCCCTCTGTCTATTTATACCTGCCTTTCCTGTTCCTCCTTTGCTTGTGATTCTTCTGGTGTGGTTTCCTGGCCCAGCTACAGCTTCTAACTATTTGATCCTGCTCCATACTGACCCTGGCTTACTGACTACTCTCCTGCTCTGCGTTTGGTACCTCATGAACTCCTGGTTTGACTCGGCTCGTTCACCACTCTTGTTGCTCACGGTGTTGCCGTGGGCAACTGCCCCTTTCCCTTTGCTTTGTGTTCCCTTGTCTGTTTGTCTCGTGCACTTACTGAGCGTAGGGACCGCCGCCCAGTTGTACCCCGTCGCCTAGGGCGGGTCGTTGCAAGTAGGCAGGGACAGAGTGGCGGATAGATTAGGGCTCACGTGTCCGTTTCCCTACCCCCGTCATTACAGGGACTGTGTGGCGTTATCTACAGGGGGGACTGTGTGGCGTTATCTACAGGGGCAACTGTGTGGCATTATCTACAGGGGGGACTGTGTTGCGTTATCTACAGGGGGGACTGTGTGGCGTTCTCTACAGAGGGGGCTGCATGGCGCTAACGCCATACAGCCCCCACTGTAGAGAACGCCATACAGCCCCCACTGTAGAGAACGCCATACAGCCCCCCCTGCAGGGAACACCATACAGCGCCCCCCCCTGCAGGGAACGCCATACAGCGCCCCCCCCCCTGCATGGAACGCCATACAGCACCCCCCCTGCAGGGAACGCCATACAGCACCCCCCCTGCAGGGAACGCCATACAGCGCCGCTCCCCCTGCAGGGAACGCCATACAGCGCCCTCCCCTGCAGGGAACGCCAAACAGCATCCCCAACCCCCCAAAAAAATGCGACCTACAGTGTTGTTGTGTCCTACAAATAACATGCATCCCATATCCACAGGATAGGGGATACATGTGCGATCGCTGGCATTGATAGGGAGAACGGGGGACTGAAAGTCCCCCCAAGTTCTCTATGACTAACCTCTGACTTCCGGCGTCTGTGTCGGCAGCTCAATAAAAATGAAAGGAGCGCTGGTCACGCATGCGCACAAGCGCGACCGGCGCTCCATTCATTTCCACGGAGCTGCCGACACAGACCCCGGAAGTCCTTATCGCTGCCAGCGATCACACATGTATCCCCTGTCCTGTGGATAGGGGATACATGTCTTTTGTTTAATGGCAGAGCGGGGAGATACCTCCCTGCTCTGCCGTAGTGATCAGTGGAATCCCGCTGTAGCAGCCATAGCGGCTGCTAGCGGAGCCTGCGGCCATGGTGGGGGCCCGTGCCGGCGGGCGACACGGGCCCCCTCATGCCGCGGGCCCCGTAGCAGCTGCTACGGCTGCTACGGCTGCTACGGCGGTAGTTACGCCACTGGGTCCAAGTCCAGACAGCAGGGCTGTCCGAGATTGAGTTTTTCCAGCTCTTTTTTTCGGACAGCTTTGTGGAAAATATTGTTGACAAATCTATGTGCTCAACAATTTATTGCTGTCAACCCCGGTAGTTTTTATGCCAGGCCATACAGGTGGCATCCCACCGACAAAGCAGAAATGCTGCAGTACTGGGGATTGGTACTGAATATGGGCCTAACGAAGAAGCCATCAGTGAGGTCTTATTGGTCCATAGATATTCTGCACCACTGCCCCTTATACCGCATCACAATTCCCAGGGATAGTTTTGAGGAAATACAGAAGTTTTTACATTTCAATGATAATTCCCAATACCCCCCCCCCCCCCAGGATGACCCCACTTTTGATAGACTCTACTATATTAGACCCCTTATTTCCCATTTGGCCCAAAAAATTTCCCAACAGTATTTGCCCAACAAAAGTGCCAGGTATGGCATAAAAATGTACAAGTTGTGTGAGCCGGAGTCGGGCTACACACACACGTTTAAAATATATGAGGGGGGGGCATGTCTTGGACATGGCGCTGACCAGACGTGCTGCCTGAGAGCTCCGTTCCTGCACTTCCCTAACCCGCTCATAAGCACAGCAAAAAGCACACTTGGACTTACCTAATGGTCAGAAAATCCAAGGCCACCACGGGGACTCCATACTGTACGAGGCAGATGTCTTCAGCCGGCTCCATCCAGAGATTCCTCACCGACGCTGCTGCTGGGCCGTCTCCCAAGATGGCGCCGCTGGAGGGGAGACGAGCTGGCGCCGGGATTCCGCTTGCAGAGGGGACATCTTCGGCGGCTGTCGCTGCAGCATCAGGTACCGACAGTACCCCCTCTTCGGTCTCTGGCTCCCTGGGGCAGTTTCCTTCCCTGCTGGCGGGGGTGGAGATGTGTTCCTCTGGGACTGTCATGGCGCTTCCTGCTCCGTCCTGCTCGCCACGTGGTGCCTGTCATGGCGCCCGGGTCTCTCCTTCTTCATCCTCTGGCGTGCTGGGGTCTGCATTGCTGCCTGCTGCTTCTCCTAGGGACCAGGATCTTCATCCCTCTCCCCATATCGTTTGTTCTTCTGCCATGGGGGATGATTTACAGGGCCTGAGACAACATCTATCCACATTGTCCACTAAACAGGACATGGAGCGTTATGTAAACCGTCTGGAGATGACCTACAAATCAGAGATACAATCTCGTACTAATAATCTCTCTCAATTGTCCGATCAAGTGCAGTGCATGGAAGGCGACATTTCCACTGTTACACAGCAGCAAGTCTCTCATGCTGACCGGCTGGATCATCACTCCCAGCAGATTCATGCGCTATTTAACCTGGCTGAAGATCATGAGAATCGGAATCGCCGTAACAATATTCGGCTTTGGGGCATCCCTGAGGATATCTCTCCGGGGCAACTCATACTGTAGTGTCCCACAGGAGCACTACTATGAAAACTATGTTTGTCTTCATGTGTTGTGTTATGCTGCCATCTACAGGTTCAGAAATGTTATGACATTGTGTTTCAGCCTATGCGGAGTGTTTTTCTATAATGTAACAGAAGCTGGGAGGAGTTAATTAGGGAGTGGTTAGAGTGAGTGAGGGCTGTGGTGAGCTAGGAGTGGATGCAGCAGGAAGCACAGTGAAGGTGCTCCTGAGTTCAGCCATTTGCGGATTACAGAGAAAGACAGGCCTAAAGAGATTCATTGGAATAACAGCTCAAGGAGCCAGAAGAGTCCAGAAAGAGAGACTGTGAGTAGAGAGATAATAGCACTCCTGCATTTAGCATTGGGCTACACTGATTGAGCTGAATTTGGATGACATATTTGTATTGTACTATCTCCATCTTGAAAAGTAAAAGTGTGCTGCAAGCTCTCCTGATTAACTGCCACCACCGTCTCCTGTCTTCTATTTGCACTCTACACCAAGGGCACCCCAAATAACACCAGACAGGAGTCAGCCACCAAGGGAGTGCCCCGGGGGAAACAACAGTCATCATCATCATCTTGTGCAACCCCCTCATCTCTGTGTGTGTGTGTCCCTGGGAGGTGGGAAGGCCTGCAAGGCAAAATACCACCGTGACACAAGACAGAGAGCCCAGTATCCACCATTTTGGGTTCCTGCATTCCCCGCCACCCACGGGCCACCACATATAATTTTGGCGTCACGAACAGGATATCTATGGCCTCTGTGCCTTATGAACTAAGTCAGCGCTGATGCGCCACAGCCGAAGCCAGATTATCGCAGCCGGAGCAGAGTTACAGACATTTCGCTACAGCCGGAATAAAAGTTTCCCGCCAAGTCGCCGCCATATTGGAAGTGGCAAGGAGCTGCGCAAGAGAACCCGCGAAAACAGCGGAGCAGCTAAGAGAAAGCTGGTGAGTGCCTGAATAGGCCAGTAAATGAGATTTAAAGTAAAAAGTGGCAGTTAACAGTGTAGAGACACCGGAAAAGATATCCGGAAAAGAGGCTTAGTGCATAGCCTGAAATTGAACACCCGTTGCTAGGGGTTACTGTAGGACTTATTGCAGAAAATGTCTGACGACGGAGATAACGGCTCTCCAAGCCCCAGTGGGTCACCTCCAACAGCGCAAGTGATGCCACTCACTATGCCCTATTACTTTGGAGCACCATGGCTTCCTCGCTACAAAGGCGAAGTTCATTCCCTGAGGGAATTCAAAGAGAAGATGCTGTCCATGTTCCGTTTGTATCCTGTCTCAACAGACCAGAGGGTTGAGATATTGATAGGACAACTAGAGGGCGCAGCATTAAGAGAAGTGAAATCCTGGCCCAGAACAGAGAAAAAAACAGTGGAACAGATACTGGACCGATTGCGTGCCACATTTGAAGTAAGGACTGTGGCAGAGCTCAAGATGAGATTCTTTGGAAAGAAGCAGCAGCCCGGTGAGTCATTGAGAGACTTTGCTTTATCCCTGCAGGAGGCCCAGCGGGCAATTATGCAAGTAGAACCCTTAGAGGCTGCAGAGGCTGACAAGGCCTTAAGGGAGCAGTTTGTTGAAGGAGCTGCATCTGAAGCTCTTAAAAGTCAGCTCAGAATGTTGGCCTCCCAGAACCCAAGCTGTATCTTCTTGGACTTTAAAGAGCTCGCAATTAGAATCCTGGGGACTGAAGCCGCAGCGGTTCAAGCCAAAGTTTTCCCCTATTCCATAGAGACTCCTACGGAGTCGCAAGTAGATCATCCTACAGCAGCGGGAAGTCAAGTTGCACTAGCTCAGTGTGCTCACATGCAAGCTCAAGATCCAGTTGGTGAACTGAGGGACCAAATTGCTGTCCTCACCAAGAGCCTCAGTAAAATGTGCCAGAAAATGGAAGATATGGAGCAACGCCAGAAAGAAAGCCGCCGCTACTCCAGTAACAGGTTCAGTAACCGATCAGAAGGGGGAAGTTACCGGAATTGGGGTAGACGCTCTTCTGACAGATTTGATACCACCGGAAGACCCATTTGTCGTAGGTGTCAAAGAGCTGGCCATATTGAAAGAGAATGTCGTCAGTTAAACGACAATCCCCCGAGGCAGAGGACCGCCCCTCGGGAGGAAGACCAATAGGTCCCACAACACCAGAATGGATTCCCCGGTACATTGGGCAGTGTCCAGTGATTACGATCCACCTAAATGGGATCCCACTGTCGGCCTTACTGGACACTGGCTCTCAAGTCACCACTCTGCAGAGAAGTTGGTTTGAGAAGTACTGGGACCTCGACCAGCTGATACAACCCCCAGACACGTGGCTTAACATTGTAGCCAGTAATGGACAATCGATACCCCATCGGGGCTACTGGGAACCCACGATCCAGATGGGAGAAACTGAACTGCCCCAGCAAGGCGTAATTGTAGTGAACGTCTGGGATGATGACTTTCCACCAGTGGTGCTGGGCATGAATGTTCTTAGGAATTGCTATGAAGAGATGCTAGATGCCCTACACCGAGCACTTTCTACAGTCCCTGTCTCCAATCAAAATGCAATTCAGCATGCTATCCGTCTCTTGAATGCCCAACAGAGGTTCACGAATGAAAAGGGTGAGATCTGCCGTGCCCGCATCATGGACTCACAACCAGTGACTCTGGAAACAGAGACGGAAACCATTCTGTGGTGTCGAGCTCGTCCAGGTTTGCAAGGTCAAGATTACCAGGCCCTTGTGGAACCTCTTCTTCTGGAAGATCATCCGACCGTGCTAGCAGCCAGAAGTCTAGTGACTGTTTCTAATGGGAGGGTACCTATTCGCCTCCTGAACATTGGTGATACGGCTGTGGTACTGAGTAAATACCGTCCAGTTGCTAAGCTCTCACAGGTCTTCTTCCAAGATGTCTGGAGCCCTGAGACTACAGTGTTCCAGCAAGCTACCCAGAATCAAGTTACCCCTGAGATGACAACAAAACCCTGGTGGACCGAGATCCATGTTGGCGATGCTAATACTACCGAAGAGGAGATCGAAGGAGCCCTGATGGTGGCCAAAGACAATCAACAAGCCTTCAGTAAACATCCTATGGATTTTGGGAAGGCTACTATCATTGAGCACACCATCCCTACAGGCGTCCATCCACCCATCAAAGAAAGGTACCGTCCCCTTCCACCAGCCATGTACCAGCCAGTGAAGAAAATGATTCGGGAGATGAAGGACGCAGATGTGATTCGGGAGAGCTACAGTCCATGGGCTGCACCCCTAGTCCTGGTGAAAAAGAAGGATGGCAACATTAGATTCTGCGTGGACTACCGCAAAATCAATAATATCACTCACAAGGATGCGTATCCCCTGCCACGCATTGAAGAATCCCTGACTGCTTTGGGGTCTGCTGCCTACTTCTCAACTCTGGATTTGACCAGCGGGTATTGGCAGGTACCTATGGCTCCCGAAGATAGGGAAAAGACTGCTTTCACTACTCCCATGGGGTTGTTCGAGTTTAATTGTATGCCCTTTGGGCTATGCAATGCCCCGGGAACCTTCCAGAGGCTGATGGAACGCTGCCTGGGTCACCAAAACTTCGAGACCGTCCTCTTGTACCTGGACGACGTAATCATCTACTCAAAGACTTATGAGGAACACCTACAGCACCTGGCAGAAGTCCTCAAAACCCTCATCAAATATGGCCTGAAAGTGAAACCCTCCAAGTGTCATCTCCTGAAGCCGGAAGTCCATTACTTAGGCCATGTCGTGAGTGCAGAAGGAGTGGTTCCTGATCCAGGCAAAGTAGCAGCAGTAAAGAGCTGGCCAGCCCCTACCACAGTCAAGGAGGTGAGAAGTTTCTTGGGATTTGCAGGGTATTATAGACGGTTCATCCCACACTTTGCCCAGATTTCAGAACCCCTCCAGGGATTGTTAAGAGGTCACTCCAAGGAAGCTATGAAGAGAAGGATCCCGATTGAGTGGGCTGAAGCCCATGAAGCCGCTTTCCAGAAGCTGAAGCAGCTGTTAACCGAACCACCTATCCTGGGATATCCTGACTACAACCAACCCTTTAGGCTGTATACTGATGCCAGCCAGAAGGGATTGGGGGCCGTCCTGTCGCAGGTACAGGACCAGAAAGAGAGAGTCATCGCTTATGCCAGCAGAGGTCTTCGAGGCGCTGAACGGAACGACCAGAATTATAGTTCCTTTAAGCTGGAATTCCTGGCCCTTGTGTGGGCAGTGACCGAAAAATTTAAAGATTACCTGGCTGCAACACCCTTCATCGTCTTCACGGATAATAATCCGCTGGCCCACTTGGATACAGCACGACTGGGAGCTCTTGAACAGCGATGGGCATCCAGACTGGCGAATTATCAGTTTGTGATCAAGTACCGGACTGGTGCGTCCAACGTGAATGCCGATGCCTTATCCCGTTTGCCTGTGGGTGAAGAACTGGTCCGATGTAATGATGAATGGGAAGAGGTAGAGATGCCTACATTCTATGCTCAGTTTGCAACCCAGAATTCGGTGATCGCTCAGAGGAAGCGAAACGAACATCCGCAACCAAATGTTCCTGACTGCTCCCAAGATTCCAGACAGTGGGCTAGATTCCAACGGGAGAGTAGAAACCTACAGGAATTGCAGACTTCCCTTCTTCAGAAGAGGACTCCGGACCGAATACGTAGAGGTCAAGCTGATCAGGAATTAATTTGTCTATGGAGACTGAGGAATCGACTTTTCGTGTCCAGAGGTCTACTACAGAGGACTGCCCTGGATCCAGTAACGGGTGAGCGTCTACATCAAATTGTGGTACCCCGGCGAGATTCCAAATCCATCTTGGAAGCCTACCATGACAGATCGGGACACTTTGGGGTTCATAAAACGGAAGATACCATACGCCGACGATTTTACTGGATTGGCATGAGAGACGACATAGAGAAGTGGTGCCGAGAATGTCCCACCTGTGCTCAGAGCCGAGGAGAGCGTCATGACCAGAGAGCCCCACTTCACCCCATCATCAGTCATAGACCGCTGGAACTGGTAGCCATTGACCATGTCAAGTTTGAACCAAGCCGCACTGGGTATACTTATGCTATAACTATAATTGACCACTATACGAAGTTCAAGGTAGCTATGCCAGTGAAAGACCTGACTGCCAAGACCACCGCTGCCATCTTTTGGAAGAATTTCGTACTCCCCTATGGCTGTCCGGACAAGATCCTGACTGATCGTGGTTCCGCATTTGAGTCTCAACTGTTCCACGAGTTGTGTTCCCTCTATGGCTGTCAGAAGCTGAGAACAACCCCTTATCATCCACAAGGTAATGGCTTATGTGAAAAGATGAACCAGACTCTTATTGGGATGTTAAGAACTGTTCCGTCCCAGAAGAGGGCTGATTGGCCGACTCTCCTGCCAGAATTGGTGTACCTGTATAACAACACTGTGCACTGCTCCACAGGGTACACTCCTTACTATCTCCTGTTTGGCCGTCAGGGCAAATTGCCTTCAGACTTGGCCATGGATGTCGAAGTTCCAGATACTATCAACCCCCTGCCAAACACAGAGTGGGTGAGTGATCACCAGCGTCGCCTGGCTGAAGCCAACGAGATTGTGGAAAGACGGATGAAAGATGCTCGTCAAAGGCAACAAGCAGGTTTTGATCAAAAGGCCGAAGCAGAACCCTTCCAAATTGGAGACCGTGTGTGGCTGAAAAACAACCATCGTTCAAGTAAGTTGGACAGCAAGTGGCAGAAAGAACCATACACAATTAAGTCCATCCCGCACCCTGGGACTGATGTCTATGAGATTGTGCGCGAAGGCCGAGATTCCCAAGTCGTCCACCGTAATCGTCTCAAGCTCTGCCTAAAGGAAGAGGTACCAGCAGAACCACAGACAACTGAGAAATCTCCTGCAGCTGAACCGCTACCGCCAACAACTAGTATGTCCCCTCTTGATTGGCTGTTCCAACCTTGGCTGTCTATTTTTGTTCCAAGAACTGTTCTTGATCCCGGCGAAGACCAAGTGACCTCGTCATCCGAGTTCCGGCCTGGTCCAGAGGAATCCAGGGACCCTGAAATTGTTATAGAGGAGCCCCTGAGGAGATCTGATAGAGCTACCCGAGGTAAGATGCCAGCTCGATATCAAGATTGAACTGTTGAATCTGAGACTTCATTTTTGGATTATCCTTCACCGTAGACATTGTATTGTTTGCATCCCAATTGGGTAACAAGCCCTTCATTTTCCCCAGTTCATATGACAAGGACTCTTGGACATTTTCCCTGTTCAGCATTATATCCTCATATTCCTCAGAGACTGTATGGACTCTTAGTTTATTATTGCAATTGTGATTAACCTTTGTTTTAGGTTAACCTGCCGCCTGGAGAGTCGGACGCCGAGGACGGCTTTATTTAAAGAGGGGGTGTATGTAGTGTCCCACAGGAGCACTACTATGAAAACTATGTTTGTCTTCATGTGTTGTGTTATGCTGCCATCTACAGGTTCAGAAATGTTATGACATTGTGTTTCAGCCTATGCGGAGTGTTTTTCTATAATGTAACAGAAGCTGGGAGGAGTTAATTAGGGAGTGGTTAGAGTGAGTGAGGGCTGTGGTGAGCTAGGAGTGGATGCAGCAGGAAGCACAGTGAAGGTGCTCCTGAGTTCAGCCATTTGCGGATTACAGAGAAAGACAGGCCTAAAGAGATTCATTGGAATAACAGCTCAAGGAGCCAGAAGAGTCCAGAAAGAGAGACTGTGAGTAGAGAGATAATAGCACTCCTGCATTTAGCATTGGGCTACACTGATTGAGCTGAATTTGGATGACATATTTGTATTGTACTATCTCCATCTTGAAAAGTAAAAGTGTGCTGCAAGCTCTCCTGATTAACTGCCACCACCGTCTCCTGTCTTCTATTTGCACTCTACACCAAGGGCACCCCAAATAACACCAGACAGGAGTCAGCCACCAAGGGAGTGCCCCGGGGGAAACAACAGTCATCATCATCATCTTGTGCAACCCCCTCATCACTGTGTGTGTGTGTCCCTGGGAGGTGGGAAGGCCTGCAAGGCAAAATACCACCGTGACACAAGACAGAGAGCCCAGTATCCACCATTTTGGGTTCCTGCATTCCCCGCCACCCACGGGCCACCACAATACCCGTCTTACAGTCCATGTTTAACTCCTTGCTGGAGCGCCCTGCTGATGACCCGCTAGAGCTGGATAGGGCTCATAGGACTCTTGGCCCTCGTAACCCGGATCCTGATAGGCCTAGAGATGTGCTATGCTGTGTCCATTTTTTCTCTCTGAAGGAGCAGATCATGAGGAAGGCCCGGGATAAAGGGGAAGTTTTAATACAAGGGGTCAAGATCCAGCTGTTATCTGATTTGTCCAGAATGACCTTGGACAAATGGCGAGTGCTTCGTCCTTTACTGGATGTTTTGAGGGAGCATGAGATCTCCTATTCCTGGGGTCACCCCTTTTAGCTGCAGGTTCGTAGGGATGGGACATTGTTGAGTGTTCGGGACCCAGGGGATGTTCCGGATTTCTGCGCTGCTCTCCGTGTGCATAGAGTTTCCCTTCCCGATTGGCCTTATGTTCCCTTTCCACCGCAACGTCCAAGACCACGCAGGCGTAGTCGCTCTCCTGCTTCTCCTGTGGGGCGTCCTGGTGGACGACTTGCTGATCCGATGTGATTTCGTCCAGATGTCTCCTTTGCGGCTTGCGGTCGGACTGGGCCTGTCAATTTAATTGTTATTGCATTTATCATATGAGGCGATAGTCTGCTGTGTTCAAAGTGAAAATGTCGTTATGTCCGTTCTTTCGCTCTATGTGGAGGCTGCCGGAGAACAGATGGGCCACTTGCCGGTGGTTAATTATTGTTGTATGTTCACACGACAGCGTCCGTAACGGCTGAAATTACGGGGATGTTTTCAGGAGGAAACATCCCCGTAATTTCAGCCATAACGGCATGTGCAGGCGCTTGAACGCCGCGTCCATTACGGACGTAATTGGCGCTGCTTTTCATTGGAGTCAATGAATAACGGCTCCAATTACGCCCAAAGAAGTGACAGGTCACTTCTTTGACGCGGGCGTCTATTTACGTGCCGTCATTTGACAGCGGCGCGTAAATATACGTGAACAGACAAACGTCAGCCCATTGCTTTCAATGGGCAGATGTTTGTCAATGCTATCGAGGCGCATTTTTCGGACGTAATTCGGAGCAAAAACGCCCGAATTACGTCCGTAATTAGTGCGTGTGAACATACCCTTACCAGTAATGCTTCAACATGACTGTTATGCTATTATTTCCGTTATTGATAATTGCCTGCATGTACATTTATGTTGACAATGAATGCATTCCGGGGAGTTTTCTTTTCTGATAGCGTTTCTTTTTGTTCCTGATAATACTACCGGTCATTGCCTAATTATCTTGGGATATTGTGCTAATTACCTTGATTTTCTTTCCTCTTATGTTATGATTCTTAGATGTGTGATATTTGTACTGGGTTGGGGGGTGCGGGGCGCTGGCTAGACCTTGTCCTGACACTTCTTCTCTTAGGGTCTCACTGGTTATATCCGGTGTATATTGGATTGTTTCTCCTTGAGTAGATCAAGGAGTGGGTGATTATTTTGCCTGTTTGTCTGTCTTTGTTGTCGTGTCTCCCTTCCTTGTCTGTCTTGTTCTTTTCACCTCTGTTTTAGCGCATTTCTTCTCGAGCTCCTTCGGTAAGAGGTGGTGATGGCACAATTGAAAGTCTGTATCTTTAATGCTAGGGGGCTTCATTTCCCAGAAAAACGCTCGCAAATTTTATATAACGTGCACAAAGAGCGGGTACATATATTGTTCATACAGGAGACTCACTTCCAGGTGGGCCATACGCCACAGTTCACGAATCGATATTTTCCGGTCTGGTTCCACAGTGCCAACCCGGAATCCAAGTCCAAGGGCGCTAGTATATGTATTCACAAGTCACTCTCCCATAAAACCATAGATGTTCTTGTTGACCCAGGTGGTCGGTACGTTTTTCTCAAACTGTCCATACGGAATAAGATTTTTACTCTGGCTAATTTGTACCTCCCCAATCAGGACCAGGCTCGAGTGGGCCGATTATTTTTGAGGAAATTGGAGGAGTTCACCGAGGGCGTTTTAATTGTAGGAGGAGATTTTAACTTGACTTTCGATTCCAGGCTTGACACCTCCTCGGGCAGGTCTGCTCTTCCTAAGTCGCACTTGGGGGCACTGAAGACTGTGAAGCATTCCATGCAATTGATTGACGTGTGGAGGATTCTGCACCCTCAGGTAAGAGAGTATACTTACTTCTCCCCACTGCACAACATGTACAGTAGGATAGACGCTTTTTTGGTTAGCCACCACTTGCTTACCTGGCATCCTACTTCTGAGGCGGGCCCTATGGTTTGGTCAGATCATGCCCCTGTGTTTCTGAGCCTTACATTTCCTAATTCGGTGCCTACTTTCCAGTCGTGGAAACTCAATGATAATTTACTACGTGATACAGTGTGCGTGTCGGCCATTAAAGACTCACTTACCGTTTTTTTTTAGGTTCATGAGCATGAATCTACTCCCTTGCCACTCCAGTGGGAGGCACTGAAGTGTGTCATTAGAGGGGTCCTGATACAAAATGGGGCACGCTTGAGGTGAGAAAAAGGGGTAGCTATTGCGCGTCTCCTTACTCAGATACGGGATCTGGAATCCTGTCATAAGCGTGTTCCATCCTCACAGGTTTTTGCGGATCTTACTATAGTGAGAGAATCCTTACGTTCTCTAATAGATCAGTCACACGCTCGGTTCAGGAATCGGATGCGGAAGCACTCCTACGAATTTGCGGATAAATGTGGCAGGTCTTTGGCACGGATATTGCATCCCCGTACACAAGCGTCATACATCCCTAAAATTACATCTCCCTCGGGCAGTGAGGTTTATGACCCGGTTGGTATTACTGATTGCTTCAGACAATATTACTCGGCTTTATATAATATTAAAGGCCAATTTCATGATATGCAGGCTGAGGCGTTACGGGATAAAATCGACTGTTATATTCATGATACTGCGTTGCCGTCCTTGGAGGATGGGGAGGCTTTGGGGCTTGAGGAAGATTTTTTGGAATCGGAAGTGGAGCATGCTATTGGACACTTACCCTTGGGCATCGGAATAAGTAAACAGAGCAGGGAGCTGTCAAATCTCCCTGCTCTCAGCTGCCAGAGGTAGCTGAGGGCTGGGAGCGTCCCTGCTCTGCCGTGTGAGATCGATATTAGTATTAGTTTAACCCCTCAGATGCGGTGCTCAATAGCGAGCACCGCATCTGAGTGGTTTTGGAGAGAGGGAGGGAGCTCCTTCTCTCCCCCACCGACACCCGGCGATACGATCGCCGAGTGTCTGTGTCTCTAATGGCAGCCGGGGGTCTAATAAAGGCCCCCAGGTCTGCCTGGAGTGAATGCCTGCTAGATCATGCCGCAGGCATGACCTAGCAGATGCCTGTCCGTGTTAAACGGACAGGCAGTAATACACTGCAATACAAAAGTATTGCAGTGTATTATAATAGCGATCGAAGAATCGCATATTATAGTCCCCTAGTGGAACTAGTAAAAAAGTGAAAAAAAAGTTTAATAAAGTTAATTTGAAAAAAAATGTGAAAAAAATGAAAAACCCAGCTTTTCCCCTTACAAACTGCTTTACTATTAAAAAAACAAAATAAAGTTAAAAAGTTACACATATTTGGTATCGCCGCGTCCGTAACGACCCCGACTATAAATCTATTACATTATTTAACCCGCACAGTGAACGCCGTAAAAAATGTTATAAAAAACTATGGAAAAATTGCTGCTTTCTGTGAATACTGACTTTAAAAAATGTGATAAAAAGTGATCAAAAAGTCGCATCTACTCCATAATGGTACCAATAAAAACTACAAGTCGTCCCGCAAAAAAAAAGCCCTCATGCAACCGCATCGGCGAAAAAATAAAAACGTTACGCCTCTTCAAATATAGAGACACAAAAACAAATAATTTTGAAAAAAAAAAGCGTTTTTACTGTGTAAAAGTAGTAAAACATACAAAAACTATACAAATTTGGTATCGTTGCAATCGTAACAACACACTGAATAAAGTTATTGTGTTATTTATACCACACGGTAAACGGCGTAGATTTAGGGCGCAAAAAAGAGTGGCGAAATTTCAGATTTTTTTCTATTCCCCCCCAAAAAAGGTTAATAAAAGTTAATCAATAAATAATATGTACCTAAAAATGGTGCTATTAAAAAATACAACTTGTCCCGCAAAAAACAAGACCTTATACAGCTATGTCGACGCAAAAATAAAAACGTTATAGCTCTTGGAATGCGACGATTGAAAAACGTAAAAAATAGCTTGGTCATTAAGGTCCAAAATAGGCTGGTCATTAAGGGGTTAAAGATCAACTTGCTCCTTTCTTGACGAAAGTCTTTAACTCTGTGTCTTCCTCGTGTCCCTTTTCGCGTCAGTCCCTCGAGGCTCATATCACCCTCTTACCAAAACCAGGCAAGGATCCAACGTCGTGCGCAAACTTCAGGCCCATATCGCTAATCAATGTTGATGTAAAGCTTTTTGCGAAGTTGCTTGCCTCTCGTCTGTCGCCGTTACTGCCTGGCTTGATCGTGGATGATCAGGTGGGGTTTGTATGCGGTCGGGAAGCGTGGGATAATACTAACAAGACCCTCCTTTTAACATCATACTGCCAATCCCGTAAGATACCGATGTGCTTACTCTCGGTAGATGCCGAAAAGGCTTTTGACAGAGTGCACTGGGTGTTCCTCCACAGTGTCCAGACGCAGGTTGGCCTTGGCACCACTATGGTGGATAGGATAATGGCGTTATACCATAGGCCTACAGCTCGAGTTCGTGTTAACGGACTTTTATCTGACTCTTTGTCTATTGCTAATGGCACGAGACAGGGGTGCCCACTCTCGCCTCTATTGTATGTTCTGGTCATGGAACACCTGGCCGTGGCACTGCGGAGCAACCCTAATGTTAATGGTGTACGTGTTGGCTCACAGCATCATAAATTGGCGCTATATGCAGATGATCTCCTTGTGTACATTACAATTCCCATGATTTCTTTGCCATCTTTGACGGAGGAGTTTGAGCGCTTTGGTCATTTAAGTAATTTTAAAGTCAATTACTCTAAATCAGAGGCCTTGAATATATCTCTGGATTCTCCTCTGGCTGCCCATCTCGCTCGGGTTTTCCCGTTCAAGTGGCAATCTACGTCCTTAAAATACTTGGGGGTGCATGTCCCCACGCAACATTCAGACCTCTTTGCTTTAAATTACACGCCCATTCTGCAGCATACTCTGATGGAATTGGCGGAGTACGGCGGGAATCGTATGTCATGGTTTGGGCGTAACAACGCGGTCAAAATGGATATCTTGCCCAAATTCCTATACATCTTCCAGACCGTCCCTATTGTTGTACCATCCGTTTTTTTCCAGATTTTACACAGGGCCATTACTAAATTTGTATGGGGCTCCTCTAAGCCTCGTATCCGTTTTGCTGTCCTTAGTCGGCCAAAAGACTGTAAACGATACCATCACGCTGCGATGATTATGAGGGTAGTGGATTGGTTCAGTTCGGAAATGGGTAAGCAATGGGTGCGCATTGATAGAGCTATGTCTCCTCTTGCATTGTCCTCTCTGCCGTGGTTGTCTGTCCTTCAGCGACAAACTATTTCTTTGCCTTTCCTCACACGTCCGTTTCTTGTGGTGTGGGAACGGATCTTTGGTACTGCGGGCTGTGTATTATAATAGCGATCGAAGAATCGCATATTATAGTCCCCTAGTGGGACTAGTAAAAAAGTGAAAAAAAAGTTTCATAAAGTTAATTTGAAAAAATATTTGAAAAAAATGAAAAACCCAGCTTTTCCCCTTACAAACTGCTTTACTATTAAAAAAACAAAATAAAGTTAAAAAGTTACACATATTTGGTATCGCCGCGTCCGTAACGACCCCGACTATAAATCTATTACATTATTTAACCCGCACAGTGAACGCCGTAAATTTTTTTATAAAAAACTATGGAAAAATTGCTGCTTTCTGTGAATACTGACTTTAAAAAATGTGATAAAAAGTGATCAAAAAGTCGCATCTACTCCATAATGGTACCAATAAAAACTACAAGTCGTCCCGCAAAAAAAAAGCCCTCATACAACCGCATCGGCGAAAAAATAAAAACGTTACGGCTCTTCAAATATAGAGACACAAAAACAAATAATTTTGAAAAAAAAAGCGTTTTTACTGTGTAAAAGTAGTAAAACATACAAAAACTATACAAATTTGGTATCGTTGCAATCGTAACAACACACTGAATAAAGTTATTGTGTTATTTATACCACACGGTAAACGGCGTAGATTTAGGACGCAAAAAAGAGTGGCGAAATTTCAGATTTTTTTCTATTCCCCCCCAAAAAAAGGTTAACCCCTTAAGGACGCAGCCTAGTTTTGGCCTTAAAGGAACAGTGTCATCACAAATATTTTATTTATATGTTAAAGATGTTAGTGCCTTAATATAAACGTTTATTTTCATTTGTGTGTTTGTGTTTTACTGTTTCTTTTTTTCACACTTTTTCTTCCCTATGGGGGCTGCCATTTTTTGTTCCATTTCTGTGTGTGTCGATTAACGACACACACAGACATGGAATACGGCAGCCACAGTCCCATAGGGACTGCGAACGGCTCCCGTCCCATTGACTGCCGTGTACGGCGTCTGTGTGGGAACTGCGCATGCGCCGCTCCCACACAGTCCTATTCGAAATTGGCGCCGTCTGGCGCCATTTTCCTGTGGACCGGAAGTCGCGGCCGGACAGTAATATTACTACTTCCGGTCGCGGCTTCCGGACAAGTGCACATGGAACAGCGGCAGCAAAGGGAGCGGACGGGCCGCGGCGGCAGGAGCAGGTAAGCGATTTCAATGTATGTTAGTGTTTGTGTGTGTTTACTACTGCATGTAAACCTACTACACTGTGGGTTACCTCAAAAAATGGCGACACACAGTGTAGGAGGTTAAACCTTTCAAACCCCTCGTTTATCCCGGCACTAGCCAGGATAAAGGAGGGGGGGATGCTGAGCGCTCACTAGAGCGATAGCTTTTAACCCAATGTTGCAATGCTGCAATTTTGGGAACTAGCTCCAAACAGCTCCATCTAGTGACCAAAAATGGGTAGTATTATAAATTTGAAAAAATTTATAATATTTCCTGACTCGCGAAAAAAATAAAAAAAATTTGAACAATGTTTTATCACCCACACACTAAATGTTTAAATTTTAAAAAAAAAACATGTTTTTGGGGCGACACCATGCCTTTAAGGCTCAGAGCTCATTTTTCAAATCTGACATATTTCACTTTATGTGGTAATAACGTCGGAATGCTTAAACCTACCCAAGCGATTCTGAGATTGTTTTCTCGTGACACATTGGGCTTCATGTTCGTGGTAAAATTTGGTCGATATATTCAGTGTTTATTGGTGAAAAATTGCAAAATTTAGAGAAAATTTTGAAAAAATTGCATTTTTCAGAATTTAAATGCATCTGATTGTAAAACAGACGGTTATACCACCCAAAATAGTTACTAGTTCACATTTCCCATATGTCTACTTTAGATTGGCATCGTTTTTTGAACATTCTTTTATTTTTCTTGGACGTTACAAGGCTTAGAACATAAACAGCAATTTCTCATATTTTTAAGAAAATTTCAAAAGCCTTTTTTTTAAGGTACCTCTTGAGTTCTGAAGTGGCTTTGTGGGGCCTATGTATTAGAAACCCTGATAAAACACCCCATTTTAAAAACTAGACCCCTCAAAGTATTCAAAACAGCAGTTAGAAAGTTTTTAACCCTTCAGGCATTTCACAGGAATTAAAGCAAAGTGGAGGTGAAATTTGCAAATTTCATTTTTCTTGCTGAATTTCAATTTTATTCATTTTTTTTTCTGTAACAGAGAAGGTTTTACCAGAGAAACACTACTAAATATGTATTGTCCAGATTCTGCAGTTTTTAGAAATGTCCCACATGTGGCCCTACTGTGCTCGTGGACTAAAACACAAGCCCTAGAAGCAAGGAAGCACCTAGTGCATTTTGAGTCCTCTTTTTTACTAGAATATATTTTAGGCAGCATGCCAGGTTTGAAGAGGTGTTGAGGTGTCAAAACAGTAGGAATCCCCCAATAGTGACCCCATTTTGGAAACTACAACCCTCAAGGAATTCATTTAGGGTTGTTGTTACCATTTTGACCGCACAGTTTTTTCACAGCACGTATTTGAATTGGGCTCTGAAATGAAAAAAATTTCATTTTTTCCAATAAAATGTCATTTGTGATCAAAATTTCTTATTTTCACAGGGAACAAAATACTCAATTTTGTTGCCCAATTTCTCCTGAGTGCATCAATACCCCATTTGTGGCAATAAACTGCCGTTTGGGCCCATGGGAGGCCTCAGAAGGGAAGGAGCGCTGTGTGTTCTTTGGAGTACAGATTTTGCTGGTTTGGTTTTCGGGTGCCATGTCGCATTTGCAGAGCCCCAGAGGTATCAAAGCAATGGAAACCCACCAGAAGTGACCCCATTTTGGAAACTACACCCCTCAAGGAATTCATTTATGGGTAATGTGACCATTTAGACTCCATAGTTTCTTCACAGAACTTATTTGAATTGGGCTGGGAATTAAAAAAATATATATTTTTTCCAATAATATGTAATTTTAGCTCAAAAATTCTTATTTTCACAAGAAATAAAATACTCCATTTTGTTGCCCAATTTGTCCTGAGTGCGGCAATACCCCATTTGTGGTGATAAACTGCCGTTTGGGCCCATGGGAGGGCTCAGAAGGAAAGGAGCGCTGTGTGTTCTTTGGAGTACAGATTTTGCTGGATTGGTTTTCAGGTGCCATGTCGCATTTGCAGAGCCCCAGAGCTATCAAAGCAATAGAAACCAATCACAAATGACCCCATTTTGGAAACTACACCCCTCAAGGAATTCATTTATGGGTGTTGTGACCATTTTGACCCCATAGTTTTTTCACAGAACTTATTTGAATTGGGCTGGGAATGAAAACAAAATTATTTTTTTCAAATAATATGTAGTTTTGGCTGAAAATTTCTTATTTTCACAAGAAACAAAATACCCCATTCTGTTGCGCAATTTGTTCTGAGTGCCGCAATACCCCATTTGTTGTGATAAACTGCCGTTTGGGCCCATGGGAGGGCTCAGAAGGAAAGGACCACCATTTGGCCTACTGGGGATTTTCTAGTGCGAAGTCATGTATGCAGAAGCCCCTGAGGTACCAGTACAGTTGAAACCCGCAAGAAGTGACCCCGTTTTAAAAACTACACCCTTAAGGCATTCATCTAGAGGTGTAGTGAGCATTTTGACCGTAGACCTACACCCCATAAACTGTAATGTGGGTTCTCCCGGGTATGGCAATACCCTACATGTGGCTGTTATCAGCTGCCTGGACACACAGCAGGGCCCAGAGGGGAAAGACGAGGGGGGATAAGCTGTGTGGAGTGCATCAGGGTAAGTAAAATTGGGGTAAATTATAAACCAAGGGATGTATGATAAATTTTAAAACACTTTCATACAGAGCTCTGGTTATTCGGGACACGTGTCACATTGATATATTGTGTCATCCATTATCGCCCTCTTATAGCAGACTTTGCACCTCTTTTGACTTTTTCCCTTCTTGCCAGTTTGGGGAACTTCTCCTGGAAAGTGTTGCCCTGGTACGATGCGTGTGGGCTCGCTTCCAGAAGTACTGGGTGCCCCCCCCTTCTTGGTCCCTAAAGATTAGGTTCTTGATAATCACCTGCATTGTACAATGCCATCTGTATGATGTGCCCGGCCAGCTTCTTATACCACACCGCATGGCGCTGTAGGGCTTCAGGGCTTGATCTTACAAGTCCATCCCTCCCATGTACCTATTGTAGTCCAGGATGCAGTCTGGTTTGGGGGTGGCCTTTCCTTCATATATCCTAAACCTGTAGGTATACCCTGATGCACTCTCACAGCTTATACATCTTCACGCCATACCTTGCCCTCTTACCTGGCAGGTACTCGCGGAATTGAACCCTCCCTTTAAAATGTACCAGGGACTCATCAATAGAAATACACTTCTCGGAGGTGTATGCTTGGGAAAACCGGGCACTGGAACGGTCTAATAGGGGTCTCCGTTTATACAAACGGTCAAAACTGGGGTCATCTCGGGGTGGGCACGGCTCATTATCAGTATAATGTAAGAAGCGAAGTATTGCCTCATTTATTTAATTTTTTAGGTTCCAGTTCAGTTCTGAAGTTGCTTTGAGGGGCCCATATATTAGAAACCCCTATCAAATACCCCATTTTAGAAACTAGACCCCTCAAAGTATTCACAACAGCATGTAGAAAGTTTATGAACCCTTTAGGTGTTACACAAAAATTTAGAGCAAAGTAGAGGTGAAATTTACATATTTTTTTTGTCAGAAAATCCTCTTTATACCATTTTTTTTATAACACAAAAGGATTTATCAGTGAAACGCAAATTAATACGTATTGCCCAGATTCTGCAGTTTTGAGAAATATCCCACATGTGGCCCTCGGGCGGTAATGGACGGAAGCGCCGGCCTCCGAAGCAAAGGAGCACCTAGTGGATTTTGAGGCCTCTTTTTTATTAGGCACCATGTCCGGTTTGAAGAGGTCTTGTGGTGCCAAAACATTGGGAACCGCCCAAAAGTGACCCCAATTTGGAAACTAGACCCCTTGAGGAATCCATTGTAGTTTTCTTGGGGTGCATGCGGCTTTTTGATCAGTTTTTATTCTATTTTTAGTTGGCGTGGTGACTAAAAAACAGCAATTGTACTATTGGTTTTTTTTTCATTTTTTTTTACAGCGTTCACCGTGCGCTATAAATGACTTATTCACTTTATTCTGCGTGGCGATACGATTACGGCCATACCAGATGTTTATAGTTTTTTTTATGTCTTATGGCGTTTGCACAATAAAATACGTTTTGTAAACAATCATTCACTTTTTGTGTTACCTTATTCTAAGAGGCAGAACTTTTTTATTTTTTAATCAATAAAGCCGTGCGAGGACTTATTTTTTGCGTAACGAACTGTAGTTTCGATCAGTACCATTTTTCGGTACATGCGACTTTTTGATCTCTTTTTATTCCATTTTTTGGGAGGTGAAGTGACCAAAGAATTGTGATTGTGGTTCGGTTTATTATTATTTTATTTTACGACGTTCACCGTGCGGGATAAATAATGAAATAATTTTGTAGTTCAGGCCGTTACGGATTACCAATTATGTATAGTTTATTTGTTTGTTTATATATTTTTATTAATAATAAAGGACTGATAAGGGAAAAGGAGGGATTTTTACTTTTATTACTTTTAAATCTTTTATTTTCTTATTTTTACACATCTTTTTATAACTTTTTTTTTACTTTATTACTTTGTCCCACTAGGGGACATGAGGGCAGGAGGCCCTGATCGCTATTCTAATACACTGCACTACATGCGTAGTGCAGTGTATTAGAACTGTCAGCTACTCACTGACAGCAAACATAGTGGGTCCTGACGTTGTCAGGACCCACTAGGCTTCCGTCTATGGCATAGCCGGATGCCATTGTTTGGTGTCCGGTTGCCATAGTCACCATCGCCGGCCGCTATCGCGTAGCAGGCCGGCGATGGCAGCTTAACCCCTAAAAAGCCGCGATCTCTATAGAACGCGGCTTTTAAGGGGTTAATCAGCGGGGACACAGCGATCGGTCCCCGCTGTAGGAGCTGTGACAGCTGCTGAACAAGACAGCAGCGTCACAGCTCCTGTATGTGTCGGGAGGACGGCCGAAACGGCCGTTACTCCCGAGACGTACTATTACGGCATGGAGCGCGAACGATACAGCTGCCATGCCGTAATAGTACGTCAAGGAGCGGGAAGGGGTTAATGAAAGTTAATCAATAAATAATATGTACCTAAAAATCGTGCTATTAAAAAATATAACTTGTCCCGCAAAAAACAAGACCTTATACAGCTATGTCGACGCAAAAATAAAAACGTTATAGCTCTTGGAATGCGACGATTGAAAAACGTAAAAAATAGCTTGGTCATTAAGGTCCAAAATAGGCTGTTCATTAAGGGGTTAAAGATCAACTTGCTCCTTTCTTGACGAAAGTCTTTAACTCTGTGTCTTCCTCGTGTCCCTTTGCGCCTCAGTCCCTCGAGGCTCATATCACCCTCTTACCAAAACCAGGCAAGGATCCAACGTCGTGCGCAAACTTCAGGCCCATATCGCTAATCAATGTTGATGTAAAGCTTTTTGCGAAGTTGCTTGCCTCTCGTCTGTCGCCG
Organism: Rhinoderma darwinii; assembly: GCF_050947455.1. NCBI lineage: Eukaryota > Metazoa > Chordata > Amphibia > Anura > Rhinodermatidae > Rhinoderma > Rhinoderma darwinii. The sequence continues at coordinate 257,523,030 of NC_134687.1, read as the reverse complement.
TTACTGCCTGGCTTGATCGTGGATGATCAGGTGGGGTTTGTATGCGGTCGGGAAGCGTGGGATAATACTAACAAGACCCTCCTTTTAACATCATACTGCCAATCCCGTAAGATACCGATGTGCTTACTCTCGGTAGATGCCGAAAAGGCTTTTGACAGAGTGCACTGGGTGTTCCTCCACAGTGTCCAGACGCAGGTTGGCCTTGGCACCACTATGGTGGATAGGATAATGGCGTTATACCAGAGGCCTACAGCTCGAGTTCGTGTTAACGGACTTTTATCTGACTCTTTGTCTATTGCTAATGGCACGAGACAGGGGTGCCCACTCTCGCCTCTATTGTATGTTCTGGTCATGGAACACCTGGCCGTGGCACTGCGGAGCAACCCTAATGTTAATGGTGTACGTGTTGGCTCACAGCATCATAAATTGGCGCTATATGCAGATGATCTCCTTGTGTACATTACAATTCCCATGATTTCTTTGCCATCTTTGACGGAAGAGTTTGAGCGCTTTGGTCATTTAAGTAATTTTAAAGTCAATTACTCTAAATCAGAGGCCTTGAATATATCTCTGGATTCTCCTCTGGCTGCCCATCTCGCTCGGGTTTTCCCGTTCAAGTGGCAATCTACGTCCTTAAAATACTTGGGGGTGCATGTCCCCTCGCAACAGTCAGACCTCTTTGCTTTAAATTACACGCCCATTCTGCAGCGTACTCTGATGGAATTGGCGGAGTACGGCGGGAATCGTATGTCATGGTTTGGGCGTATCAACGCGGTCAAAATGGATATCTTGCCCAAATTCCTATACATCTTCCAGACCGTCCCTATTGTCGTACCATCCGTTTTTTTCCAGATTTTACACAGGGCCATTACTAAATTTGTATGGGGCTCCTCTAAGCCTCGCATCCGTTTTGCTGTCCTTAGTCGGCCAAAAGACTGTAAACGATACCATCACGCTGCGATGATTATGAGGGTAGTGGATTGGTTCAGTTCGGAAATGGGTAAGCAATGGGTGCGCATTGAAAGAGCTATGTCTCCTCTTGCATTGTCCTCTCTACCGTGGTTGTCTGTCCTTCAGCGACAAACTATTTCTTTGCCATTCCTCACACGTCCGTTTCTTGTGGTGTGGGAACGGATCTTTGGTACTCCGGGCTTGTTCATCGCCCGGGTCCTTTGACTCCTCTCTTTGATAACCCTTCCTTCCCTCCGGCGGTGGGTGTTGATACATTCCTCTGTTGGGAGAGAGGGGAGGGTGGATATTTGGCTGAGACCCTTACTCCTGACGGTGCCATATTATCAATGAATGCTGTCTCTGAGGCCTGCCCGGGGAGACGATCAATCTGGTGGTCCTATTTGCAGTTGCGTTCCTATCTTTCTTCCATGGGTGACTGTCTTGTGTTGCTACAGGATAAGACTCCTCTGGAACATTATTTGTCCTTGACTACTGCCCCTTCCCATGTGTTGTCCTATTTACATGGGATCCTTCTGCCTAAGTTTTCTTTCTCTCAATTGTCCTTCACTATTGCATGGGACGAGGAAATGGGGGTTCGACATTCTGAAGAGGAATGGGTTACTTCTTTCTTTCTAGCTCACAAGTTACCAACGTCTTGTTTTGCTCAGGAGAAGAACTATAAGATACTTACCAGGTGGTACCGTTGTCCTGACTTGTTGCATAGGATATTTCCTGATGTGTCTGCTGACTGTTGGAGGTGTGGGGAGGCTCCTGGAACTATGTTACACATTTGGTGGGACTGTCCCATGTTACGTCCTTTTTTGGGGAAAATTTTTGATCTGGGTAACAAGCTTTTTCACACTGAGGTTTCCGACCTTGGCTTCCATTGGACTACTTTCCATGGTTCCTGGATCACTCCAATACCTCAAAAAGGGTGTCTTTAGGCATTTCCTGACCGCGGCGAGAACGGTGATACCTCGTCACTGGAAGTCTAGTACTGTACCTTCTCTGAGGTACACGGAGGTGAACGGGATTATGAGAATGGAGGAGTTGCTGTCCGCTGATAGGGGCAAATCAGTGCTCTTTGTCCAAACTTGGTCAGTATGGTCTGTATTCCGGGGTGGTGCTGATCTACCTCTCTGGTTGGATGGAATGTTCTGAATAGCTTATATAGCCTGAGTGCGCTTTGTCTGTATGTGTTTCCCTTTGTCGTCTGGTGTCTTGTGTTTGTGTGACTACATTTAAATGTGCACTTATACGTGCCAATTCTTATTTCACTGGGGGACTGGTCCCCTGACTATTGCACTGTTTTGATGTGAATATGGTACAGTTATTACCACTACATTTCTATTACTACTCAATCTTGATGGTTGGGAGGCTACCTCCTAATGATGTTCATATATTTATATACTGTTATTATGATGTGAAAGCTAATATATTGCACTGCGTGCACATTTTTTGCTAATATGTGAAATGTTTATATACTGTTATATTTTCAAAATAAAAATCTTTGATAAAGAAAAAAAAAAAATATATGAGGGAAGGGACAGTCAGATTGAGCCCACAAACTGTCCACACGTCCTGACCACAACTGGGAAGATTGTCTGGGACCTCCTGCACCCACTGTTTAATCAGGGGTGCCACTTGTATATAGACAACTGGTATACAAGTGTACCCCTTTTCAAATGCCTGGCGGAGCAAAAAATGGTGGCATGTGGGACGGTCCGCAAAAACCAGAGACAGCTCCCAAAAACCCTTCTCGGCCAACCCCTGCAGAGTGGGGAGAGCAGGGCGCTCCATAGCGAAGGGGTCCTATTTTGGAAATTTAGGTACAAGAAGGATGCCCTAATGCTGACATCAATCCATGACGCCACCTGCTCTCTTGTCCCTGTGCGTGGTGCAACGCCCACCACCACGTCACGGCCTGTCTTCATCCAGGCCAATAATAAGTTCATGGGGGGAGTGGACCTTTCTGACCAGACGCTGAAGCCGTACAATGCCATGCGGAAATCCAAAATTTGGTATAAAAAACTTGTGGTGTACTTCATCCAAATGTCATTGTACAACTACTTTGTAATTTACAGGAGCACTGGTCAGGAGGGGACATACCTGGAGTACCAGGAGAAGCAGATCAAATCCCTTCTCTTTGGGAATGTGGCAGAGGTAGAAGAAAGTTCTACCTCTGCAAGTACTGATGTCCCCAGGATAGTTCCAGTGCAGCACTTTCCTGGTGAAGTACCGCCCACAGAAAAAAAAGGCGCCCCCAGAAAAAGTGTTGTGTCTGTGCCAGAAGAGCATACGAAATTACATGACATACCAGTGCAACACCTGTCCCACCCACCCTTGACTGTGTATAAAGGAGTGCTTCCGGATATACCACACCTCTCTGGAGTTCTAAATTTTATTTTCATCCATCCCTTTAATTTATAATTATAGACCCTTCCATTTACAATTACCGTCCCTTTGATTTACCATAACCATTTCACCGTTTAAAAATTGAAGATCCCCCATAACAAAACTAAAAATACTAATTATACCCCTAGATGAATACCTAGGATTTGTAATATCGTGTAGTATCTGCACAATTATTTAGTCCTTTGCAAACATGACATGTCCAAAAATAATCCAAGTAAAATAAGGCCTCAAAATCCTTGTGGTGTTCCAATACTTTCTGGCCCTGCCATATGTCCAGCAACAGCAGATTAGGGCCAATTTAAAGGGAACCTGTCACCAGCATTTCACCTATTAAACCAGCAATACCTGGTGGTAGTGGGTGAAAAATCATTTCTATATAAACTATAATTGTCTTCTTAGTCGGCTCTGTAGCTTTAGTATTCAGTTTTTGAGTGTTCCCACACCGTATGCTAGTGAGCAGAAAAGAGTGAAATCTTCGTTTGAAAAGAGTCAAATCTTCATTTGAAAAGAGTCATATTCCTCAAGTCTTTCCAAGTTTACCCCGCCTCCTTACTTTTCATTGACAGCTCCTCACCACACAAAATCCTGAGATTGCGCAATGATCTCCTATTCTGGTTTGTGCATACAACGGGACACCGGATTATTACGATAAAAGGCGCGAAATGTTTGCAGACCGTTATTTAAATTCGGAGGAGGAGTTTAGGAGAGGGGATAACGGCAATGAACTTTTGACTGCAGCGGCCAGTGAGGGGTAAGTAAGGTTCAATAGGTGACATGCTGGTGACAGGTTCCCTTTAAGGGTATTTCTAAACTCAGAAGAAATGGGCCAATAAATGTTGAGGTGCTTTTCTTCACTTACATGCTCTGTATCTAAAAAATCTGTCCTATAAATTAAGCATTTGTGAAAAAATTTGAAAATTTTATTTTTCACGCCACATTTCCACAAGATTTTGCAAAAAAACTGTGCGGTAAAAAAGTGATGACACCCCTAAATAAATTCCTTGAGGGGCGTAGTATTCAAAATGGGGTCATTTCTGGGTGTTTTCCATCGTTATGGGGGCTCAGAGTCTGTTCCAAGATCAAATGGGGCTGTTGAACCAATCATGCAAAGCTTTGGCACGGAAAATCTAAGGCTGCTTCTTCAATTCCAGGCACTGCCATGTGTCCACACAATATATTTGGACTACTTTGGGGGTATCTCTGAACTCGGTACAAATGGGCCAATAAATGTTGAGGTGCTTTTCTTCACTTGCATGCTCTGAACAATCTGTCCTATAAATGAAACATTGGTGAAAAATAATTGAAAATAGTTTTTTCACGCAATATTTCCACAAGATTCTGCAAAAAAGATGTGTGGTCAAAAAAGTGATCACACCCCTTGAAAAATTCTTAGAGGGTTGTAGTTATCAAAATAGGGTCATTTCCGGGGGTTTTCCACCATTATGGGGGCTCAGAGTCTCATGCAAAACTTGGGCCCTGAAAACCTAAGGCTGCTCATTCACTTCCAGGCACTGCCATGTGTCCACACAAAATATTTGGTCCACTTTTGGGGTATTTATTTACTCGGTATAAATGGGCCAATAAATGTTGAGGTGATTTTCTTCACTTGCATGCTCTGTGTCTGAAAAATCTGTCCTATAAATGAAGCATTTGTGAAAAATGTAAAATGTTCTTTTTCATGACAGATATCCACAAGATTCTGCAAAAAAACAATGGGCTTAAAAAAGTGATCACACCCCTAGAAAAAATTCCTTGAGGGGCAATGTAAAGGATTTGCCAGACACAGCTTCTGTGTCAATGCCCATGGTTAACAGCCTGCATCTGTTCCTAGGTCTGCTAGAGTGACTCGTTCTGCTACCACTCAGGCTGGTAGACTGAGGAGTGGGAGAAACTATCACAGCCTGGCCAGACGGTCCTAGCTCCCGCCCTTGGTCTACTTATGCCTTCATTTGCTGCTTGTCCTTTGCCTGTGATTCTCTTGCTTCCAGGCTCTGCTGTTCCTGCTTTTCCAATTGACCTCTGCTTCACATTGACCCTGCTTTACTGACTACTGTCCTGCTCTGCGTTTGGCACCTCGTACACTCCTGGTTTGACTCGGCTCGTTCACTACTCTTGTTGCTCACGGTGTTGCCATGGGCAACTGCCCCATTTGCCATAGCTTCTGTGTACACTTGTCTGTTTGTCTGTCATGCACATATTGAGCGTAGGGACTGTCGCCCAGTTGTACGCCGTCGCCTAGGACGGGCTGTGCAAGTAGGCAGGGACTGAGTGGCGGGTAGATTAGGGCTCACCTGTCTGTCTCCCTACCCCGACATTACATAATCACAGGCCCTATACCTTTTCTACCCTGGTCCCTGACACAACTATGGACCCCCTTGAGGCCCTGGCTCAGCAGATGCAGGGTCTCTCCCTACAGGTCCAAGACCTGGCTCAGAGGTGCAACCAGCGTTATGCGACCCAGGTGGTGCCCTCCTCCTCACCTCTTGAACCCCACCTCAAGTTGCCGGACCGGTTCTCAGGGGACTGGAAGACTTTTTTCTCCTTTCGGGAGAGTTGTAGGCTCTATTACCGTTTAAAGCCCCACTCCTCAGGTTCTGAGAGCCAGCGAGTGGGTATAATTATGTCCCAGCTCCAGGACGGCCCCCAGGAATGGACCTTCTCCTTGGCTCCTGACACCCCTGAACTTTCTTCTGTTGAATTATTTTTTTCTGCTCTCGGGCTCATCTATGACGAGACTGACAAGACTGCCTTTGCCGAGAGTCAGCTGGTGACCTTACGTCAGGGTAAGAGACCCGTTGAGGAGTACTGTTCTGACTTTAGGAAGTGGTGTGTAGCGTCTCGGTGGAATGACCCTGCCTTGAGGTGCCAGTTTAGATCGGGTCTGTCGAACGCCCTGAAAGACCTGTTAGTTAGTTAGTTAGTTATCCCTTTTCTGACTCTCTAGATCAGGTTATGACTTTAGCAGTACGTCTTGACCGTCGTCTCAGGGAACGACGACTTGAACGTTTTTGTGCCTTCTCCTCTGGCTACCCTATGTTGGCTCCCGAGGTTCCGTTGCTTCATTCTTTCACGGAAAACTCGGATGAACCAATGCAACTCGGGGCCTCCGTGTCTCTCCAACAACGTAGAGAGCTCCACAGGAAGAATGGTCTCTGCTTCTACTGTGGGGATGAAAAGCATCAAGTGAACGACTGTCCTAGGCATAAGAATACTCCAGCCGGAAAACTTCCGCGCCTAAGTGACCATCGGGGAGGTCGCTTGGGCGCACAGGTATTTCCCGTAAATATGAAACATAATAAGGTCTTGCTTCCCTTTCAGGTCTCGTTTGATGGTAGGTCTGCCACCGGCAGTGTTAGGGATCTGCCAGGTACTTCATCTAGCTATACTCCTGGGATTAATCAATCCACACCTGAGGCCAGACCTGTTCGACTGACACCATCTCCCACCAACCAGGGTGGCAGGCTCAGGAGTGGGAGAGCCTATCACGGCCTGGTCTGTCGGAGTTAGCTCCGCCCCCTGCCCTTTATTACCTGCCCTGTGCTCTCCCTCAGTGCTTGTAATTCTTTTGGATTCCTGGCCCCACTGCTACTTGCTCCAGCCTGCTTCTGCCGTGCTTCTGCCTTGCTGCAGTTCTGCTTGACCTGCTTTGCTTTGCCCCTGGCTTGCTTCTGTCTCCGTGCCCGCTCGGGTGTACTCACATCGTCCTGGTCCTGACTGTTCGTTCGCCGCCCCGTTTCCTCGTGGCGTTCCGTGGCTACTGCCCCTTCCCTTGCGTGTTCCCTGTTTGTCTTCCTGTGCACTTAGCCAGCGTAGGGACCGCCGCCCAGTTGTACCTCGTCGCCTAGGGCGGGTCGTTGCAAGTAGGCAGGGACAGGGCGGTGGGTAGATTAGGGCTCACTTTCCCTTCACCTCCTTCCTGCCGTTACATAATTACAAGCCTTCACCTAGTCTACCATTTCTCCTACGCTGACGCTGTCATGGACCCCCTTGAGACCCTGACCCAGCAGATGCAGGGCCTCTCCCTACAGGTCCAGGCCCTGGCCCAAAGGGTCAATCAGGGTGACGCTGCTTTAGTAGTACCCCTCACCTCACCTCTAGAACCCGACCTCAAGTTACCTGACCGGTTTTCAGGGGACCGTAAGACGTTTCTCTCCTTCCGGGAGAGTTGCAGACTGTATTTCCGCCTAAAGCCCCACTCCTCAGGTTCCGAGAACCAGCGGGTGGGTATCATCATATCCCGACTCCAGGAAGGGCCCCAAGAGTGGGCCTTCTCCTTGGCTCCTGACGCCCCTCAACTTTCCTCTGTTGATCGCTTTTTCTCTGCCCTCGGACTCATTTACGACGAGACTGACAGGACTGCTTTAGCCGAGAGTCAGCTGGTGACCTTACGTCAGGGTAGGAGACCGGTTGAGGAATACTGTTCTGATTTTAGGAAGTGGTGCGTAGCTTCTCAGTGGAACGATCCGGCCCTAAGGTGCCAGTTTAGGTTAGGATTATCTGACGCCCTGAAGGATCTGCTGGTTAGCTACCCCTCGCCTGACTCCCTTGACCAGGTTATGGCCCTAGCAGTACGACTTGACCGACGTCTCAGGGAACGTCAGCTAGAACGCTTCAGTGTGCTCCCCTCTGACTTTTCTGCGATCCCCCCCGAGGTCCCGTCTCCTCGCCCCTCCACGGAGGACTCGGAGGTACCTATGCAACTCGGGCCTCCATGTCCCCTCGACAACGTAGGGAGTTTCGCAGAATGAATGGTCTCTGCTTCTACTGTGGGGACGACAAGCATCTACTGAACACCTGTCCCAGGCGCAAGAATAAGAAGCCGGAAAACTTCCGCGCCTAAGTGATCATCGGGGAGGTCACTTGGGCGCACAGGTATTTCCCGTTAATGTGAAACGCAATAAAATTTTGCTTCCCTTTCAGGTCTCGTTTGCTGGCCGGTCTGCCACGGGCAGTGCTTTCGTGGATTCTGGCTCATCTGCTAATATCATGTCTGTGGAATTTGCTATGTCTCTAAAGATGCCTTGTATTTATTTACCTTATCCTATCCCTGTAGTAGGAATCGACTCAACCCCCCTTGCTAATGGTTATTTTACTCAGCATACTCCTGTTTTTGAACTCCTGGTTGGCTCCATGCATTTGGAGCAGTGCTCTGTACTGGTGATGAAGGGATTATCGTCTGATCTGGTTTTAGGCCTTCCCTGGTTGCAGTTGCATAATCCCACGTTTGATTGGAATACTGGGGATCTCACCAAATGGGGTAATGAATGTCTTATGTCATGTCTTTCCGTTAACTCTATTTCTCCCCGGGAGGAGGTAAACACGCTTCCTGAGTTTGTTCAGGACTTCGCCGATGTGTTTTCTAAGGAGGCCTCCGAGGTGTTGCCCCCCCATAGAGATTACGATTGCGCTATCGATTTGGTGCCTGGTGCCAAGCTTCCTAAGGGTAGGATATTTAATCTTTCATGTCCTGAACGTGAAGCGATGAGGGTGTATATCCAAGAATGCCTGGCCAAGGGTTTCATTCGCCCCTCGACTTCTCCTGTAGGTGCTGGCTTCTTCTTCGTGGGGAAGAAGGATGGTGGTCTTAGGCCGTGCATTGATTATCGTAACCTGAATAAGGTCACCGTAAGGAACCAGTACCCACTTCCTTTGATTCCGGATCTTTTTAATCAGGTTCAGGGAGCCCAATGGTTTTCTAAGTTCGATCTACGGGGGGCATATAACCTTATCCGCATCAAAGAGGGGGATGAGTGGAAAACTGCGTTCAACACACCCGAGGGTCATTTCGAATACCTGGTCATGCCCTTTGGGTTGTGTAATGCCCCTGCTGTCTTCCAGAATTTTATTAATGAAATCCTGAGAGAGTACCTGGGTAATTTTCTTGTTGTGTACCTTGATGACATACTGGTGTTATCCAAGGACTGGTCCTCCCACGTGGAGCATGTCAGGAAGGTGCTCCAGGTCCTTCGGGAGAATAATCTGTTTGCTAAGACTGAAAAATGTGTCTTTGGGGTACAGGAGATACCATTTTTAGGGCAAATCCTCACTCCTCATGAATTCCGCATGGACCCTGCCAAGGTTCAAGCTGTGGCGGAATGGGTCCAACCTGCCTCCCTTAAGGCGTTACAGTGTTTCTTAGGGTTCGCCAACTATTACAGGAGATTTATTGCCAACTTCTCGGTCGTCGCTAAGCCTCTTACGGACCTTACCCGCAAGGGTGCCGATGTCCTCCATTGGCCCCCTGAGGCCGTCCAGGCCTTTGAGACTCTCAAGAAGTGCTTTATCTCGGCCCCCGTGCTGATTCAGCCCAACCAAGAGGAGCCATTTATTGTGGAGGTTGACGCTTCCGAGGTGGGAGTGGGGGCCGTCTTGTCCCAGGGTACCAGCTCCCTCACCCATCTCCGCCCCTGTGCTTACTTCTCTAGGAAGTTTTCGCCCACGGAGAGTAACTATGATATTGGCAACCGCGAACTTCTAGCCATTAAATGGGCTTTTGAGGAGTGGCGGCACTTCCTGGAGGGGGCCAGACACCAGGTAACGGTCCTTACGGATCACAAGAATCTGGTTTTCCTAGAATCGGCCCGGAGGCTTAATCCTAGACAAGCTCGGTGGGCACTATTCTTTACCAGATTTAATTTCTTGGTTACCTATAGGGCTGGGTCCAAGAATATTAAGGCTGACGCTCTGTCACGTAGTTTCATGGCCAATCCTCCTTCCGAGAAGGATCCTGCTTGTATTTTACCCCCTGGTATAATCGTCTCTGCCACGGATTCTGATTTAGCTTCTGATATCGCGGCTGATCAGGGTGCAGTTCCCGGGAACGTCCCTGGGGACAAACTGTTTGTTCCCCTGCAATACCGGCTGAGGGTACTCAGGGAAAACCATGACTCCGCTCTATCTGGTCATCCTGGCATCTTGGGCACCAAACACCTCATTACCAGAAACTATTGGTGGCCTGGGTTGCCTAAAGATGTTAGGGCTTACGTCGCCGCTTGTGAGGTTTGCGCTAGGTCCAAAACCCCTAGGTCCCGACCTGCGGGCCTACTACGTTCCTTGCCCATTCCCCAGAGACCTTGGACCCATATCTCCATGGATTTTATCACCGATTTGCCTCCATCTCAGGGCAAGTCGGTGGTGTGGGTGGTAGTCGACCGCTTCAGCAAGATGTGCCACTTTGTGCCCCTTAAGAAGCTACCTAACGCCAAGACGTTAGCTTCTTTGTTTGTGAAACACATCCTGCGTCTCCATGGGGCCCCAGTCAATATTGTTTCTGACAGAGGGGTACAATTTGTTTCCTTATTTTGGAGAGCTTTTTGTAAAAAGTTGGAGATTGATCTGTCCTTCTCCTCCGCCTTCCATCCCGAAACTAATGGCCAAACGGAAAGGACCAACCAATCCCTGGAACAATATTTAAGGTGCTTCATCTCTGACTGTCAATTCGATTGGGTCTCATTCCTTCCCCTTGCTGAATTTTCCCTGAATAACCGGGTCAGTAACTCGTCAGGGGTCTCCCCGTTTTTCTGTAATTTCGGGTTTAACCCAAGGTTCTCCTCCGTCTCCCCTGGTTGTTCCAATAATCCTGAGGTAGAGGAGGTTCATCGGGAACTGTGCACTGTCTGGGCCCAGGTTCAGAAGAACCTAGAGGCGTCCCAGAGCGCACAAAAGATTCAGGCGGATAGTAGACGTTCTGCTAACCCCCGGTTTGTCGTCGGGGATTTGGTCTGGTTGTCGTCCAGGAACTTGCGCCTTAAGGTCCCGTCCAGGAAGTTTGCTCCCCGATTTATTGGACCTTATAAGATCATTGAAGTCCTCAACCCTGTATCCTTCCGTCTGGAGCTCCCCCCATCCTTTCGCATACATGACGTCTTCCATGCCTCCCTCCTTAAACGCTGCTCCCCGTCCTGGTCCCCCTCGAGGATACCTCCTGTTCCCGTTCTCACCCCTGAGGGGGTGGAATTCGAGGTGGCCAAGATTATGGACAGTAGGATGGTCCAGGGCTCCCTCCAGTACCTGGTCCATTGGAGAGGATACGGGCCGGAGGAGAGGACTTGGGTACCTGCCCGTGATGTTCACGCTGGGGTATTGATCAGGAGGTTCCACCTCCTCTTCCCCACTAAACCGGGTCCCCTTAGTAAGGGTCCGGTGGCCCCTCATAAAAGGGGGAGTACTGTTAGGGATCTGCCAGGTACTTCATCTAGCTATACTCCTGGGATTAATCAATCCACACCTGAGGCCAGACCTGTTCGACTGACACCATCTCCCACCAACCAGGGTGGCAGGCTCAGGAGTGGGAGAGCCTATCACGGCCTGGTCTGTCGGAGTTAGCTCCGCCCCCTGCCCTTTATTACCTGCCCTGTGCTCTCCCTCAGTGCTTGTAATTCTTTTGGATTCCTGGCCCCACTGCTACTTGCTCCAGCCTGCTTCTGCCGTGCTTCTGCCTTGCTGCAGTTCTGCTTGACCTGCTTTGCTTTGCCCCTGGCTTGCTTCTGTCTCCGTGCCCGCTCGGGTGTACTCACATCGTCCTGGTCCTGACTGTTCGTTCGCCGCCCCGTTTCCTCGTGGCGTTCCGTGGCTACTGCCCCTTCCCTTGCGTGTTCCCTGTTTGTCTTCCTGTGCACTTAGCCAGCGTAGGGACCGCCGCCCAGTTGTACCTCGTCGCCTAGGGCGGGTCGTTGCAAGTAGGCAGGGACAGGGCGGTGGGTAGATTAGGGCTCACTTTCCCTTCACCTCCTTCCTGCCGTTACAGGCAGTGCCTTCGTGGATTCAGGGTCTTCTGCTAATGTTATGTCTGTGGAGTTTGCTATGTCTCTAGCTATGCCTTTGATGGAGTGGGTATCGAGTCCACTCCACTTGCTAATGGTTATTTTACGCAGCATACCCCTGTTTTTGAACTCATTGTTGGCTCCATTCATTTGGAGCAGTGTTCTGTGTTGGTGATGCAGGGATTATCATCCGATTTGGTTTTAGGCCTTCCTTGGTTGCAGATGCATAATCCCACGTTTAACTGGAATACTGGGGATCTTACTAAATGGGGTAATGAATGCATGACGTCCTGTTTTTCCATTAATTTGGTTTCTCTCGCTGAGGAGGTGAACACTCTACCTGAGTTTATTCAGGACTTCGCTGATGTTTTTTCTAAAAAAACCTCTGAAGAGTTACCTCCTCATAGAGAGTACGATTGCGCAATCGATTTGGTACCAGGAGCTAAGCTCCCTAAAGGTAGGATATTGTCTCGAACGTGAAGCCATGAGAGAATATATCCAGGAAAGCCTAGCCAAGGGTTACATTCGCCCTTCTACTTCTCCGGTAGGTGCTGGCTTCTTCTTCATAGGGAAGAAGGATGGTGGTCTTAGGCCGTGCATCGATTACCGAAACTTGAATAAGGTCACTGTAAGGAACCAATATCCCCTTCCTCTGATTCCTGATCTCTTCAATCAGGTTCAGGGGGCTCAATGGTTCTCTAAGTTTCATCTTCGGAGGGCTTATAACCTTATCCGAATCAGAGAAGGGGATGAGTGGAAGACTGCGTTTAACACGCCCGAAGGTCATTTCGAATACCTCGTCATGCCCTTTGGGTCGTGTAATGCTCCCGCGGTCTTCCAGGATTTCATAAATGTGATTTTAAGAGACTACCTGGGGGTATTTCTTGTAGTGTACCTTGATGACATACTTGTGTTTTCCAAGGACTGGTCCTCCCACATTGAGCATGTCAGAAAGGTGCTCCAGCCCCTTCGGGAAAACAAACTGTTTGCTAAAACCGAAAAATATGTGTTTGGGGTGCAGGAGATACCATTTTTGGGTCAAATCCTCACTCCTCATGAATTCCGTATGGACCCTGCCAAGGTTCAGGCTGTGGCTAAATGGGTCCAACCTGCCTCCCTGAAGGCGTTACAGTGCTTCCTGGGGTTTGCTAATTATTACAGGAGATTTATTGCTAACTTCTCGGTCATCGCTAAGCCTCTTACGGATCTTACTCGCAAAGGTGCTGATCTCCTCCACTGGCCTCCAGAGGCGGTCCAGACTTTTGAGGTCCTTAAGAAGTGCTTTATCTCAGCCCCAGTGCTGATTCAGCCTAACCAAATGGAGCCATTCATCGTGGAGGTTGACGCCTCCGAGGTGGGAGTGGGTGCTGTCTTGTCCCAGGGTACCAGGTCCCTCACCCATCTCCGTCCCTGTGCCTACTTCTCCAGGAAGTTCTCGCCCACTGAGAGTAACTATGATATTGGCAACCGCGAACTCTTAGCCATTAAATGGGCATTTGAAGAGTGGCGCCACTTCCTGGAGGGGGCTAGGCACCAGGTAACGGTCCTTACCGACCACAAGAATCTGGTTTTCCTAGAATCTGCCCGGAGGCTTAACCAAATGGAGCCATTCATCGTGGAGGTTGACGCCTCCGAGGTGGGAGTGGGTGCTGTCTTGTCCCAGGGTACCAGGTCCCTCACCCATCTCCGTCCCTGTGCCTACTTCTCCAGGAAGTTTTCGCCCACTGAGAGTAACTATGATATTGGCAACCGCGAACTCTTAGCCATTAAATGGGCATTTGAAGAGTGGCGCCACTTCCTGGAGGGGGCTAGGCACCAGGTAACGGTCCTTACCGACCACAAGAATCTGGTTTTCTTAGAATCTGCCCGGAGGCTAAACCCGAGACAAGCTCGATGGGCGTTATTTTTTACTAGATTCAACTTTTTGGTCACCTATAGGGCTGGGTCTAAAAATATTAAGGCTGATGCACTGTCGTGTATCTTCATGGCCAGCCCTCCTTCGGAGGAAGATCCTGCATGTGTTTTGCCTCCAGGTATAATCATTTCCTCTATTGATTCTGACTTAGTCTCCGAAATTGCGGCTGATCAAGGTTCAGCTCCCGAGAACCTTCCTGAGAACAAGCTGTTTGTTCCCCTGCAATTCCGGCTAAGAGTACTCAGGGAAAATCATGACTCTGCACTATCTGGCCATCCAGGCATCCTGGGTACCAAGCATCTCATTGGCAGAAACTATTGGTGGCCTGGGTTGCTTAAAGACGCTATGGCCTACGTCGCCGCTTGTGAAATTTGTGCTAGGTCCAAGACTCCCAGGTTCCGACCAGCGGGCTTACTATGTTCTTTGCCCATTCCCCAGAGACCTTGGACCCATATCTCCATGGATTTTATCACAAATTTGCCTCCATCTCAAGGCAAGTCGGTGGTGTGGGTTGTAGTAGACCGTTTCAATAAGATGTGCCACTTTGTGCCCCTCAAGAAACTACCCAATGCTAAGACGTTAGCTACCTTGTTTGTCAAACACATCCTGCGTCTCCATGGGGTTCCTGTCAATATTGTTTCTGACAGAGGGGTACAATTTGTTTCATTGTTTTTGAGAGCCTTCTGTAAAAAGTTGGAGATTGATCTGTCCATCTTCTCGGCCTTCCATCCTGAAACTAATGGCCAAACTGAGAGAACTAATCAGTCTCTAGAACAATATTCAATATTTAAGGTGTTTTATCTCTGACTGTCAATATGATTGGGTCTCCTTCATTCCCCTCGCCGAATTTTCCCTTAAAGGAACAGTGTCATCACAAATTATTTTTTTATATGTTAAAGATGTTAGTGCTTTATTAAAAACGTTTATATTCATTTGTGTGTTTGTGTTTTACTTTTTCTTATTTTTACACTTTTTCTTCCCTATGGGGGCTGCCATTTTTTGTTCCATTTCTGTCTGTGTCGATTAACGACACATACAGACATGGAATACGGCAGCCACAGTCCCATAGGGACTGCGAACGGCTCCCGTCCCATTGACTTCAGTGTACGGCGTCTGTGTGGGAACTGCGCATGCGCCGCTCCCACACAGTCCAATTCGGAATTGGCGCCGTCCGGCGCCATTTTCCTGTGGACCGGAAGTCGCGGCCGGACAGTAATATTACTACTTCCGGTCGCGGCTTCCGGATTTGTGCACTTGGACCAGCGGCAGCAAACGGAGCGGACGGGCCGGAGGGAGCCGCGGCGGCAGGAGCAGGTAAGAGATTTCAATGTATGTTCGTGTTTGTGTGTGTTTACTACTGTATGTAAACCTACTACGCTGTGTGTTAGCTCAAAAAATGGCGACACACAGCGTAGGAGGTTACACCGTTCAAACCCCTCGTTTATCCCGGCACTAGCCAGGATAAAGGAGGGGGGGATGCTGAGAGCTCACTAGAGCGAGGGCTTTTAACCCATTGTTGCAATGCTGCAATTTTGGGAATAGCTCCATCTAGTGACCAAAAATGGGTAGTATTATAAATTAGAATTAATTTATAATATTTCCTGACTATTTCCTGACTCGTGAAAAAAATAAAAAAAATTTGAACCATGTTTAATCACCCACACACTAAATGTTTAATTTTTAAAAAAAAAAACATGTTTTTCTGGCAACACATTCCCTTTAATAACCGGGTCAGTAACTCGTCAGGGGTCTCCCCCTTTTTCTGTAATTTTGGGTTTAATCCACGGTTCTCCTCCGTTTCACCTGGTAGTTCCAACAATCCCAAGGTAGATGTCGTTCATCAGGAACTGTGCACAGTCTGGGCCAAGGTTCAGAAGAACCTAGAGGAGTCCCAGAGCATACAAAAGACTCAGGCAGATAGAAGACGTTCTGCTAACCCCTGGTTTGTGGTCGGGGATCTGGTGTGGCTATCTTCTAAAAATTTGAGCCTTAAAGTCCCGTCCAAGAAGTTTGCTCCCCGATATATAGGGCCGTACAAGGTCATTGAAGTCCTTAACCCTGTCTCCTTCCGACTGGAGTTACCCCCGTCTTTTTGAGTACACAACGTGTTTCATGCCTCCCTCCTTAAACGCTGCTCCCCGTCCTTGGCTCCCTCGAGGAAACCTTCGGGCCCTGTTCACACCCCTGAAGGGGTAGAATTCGAGGTGGCCAATATTGTGGACAGCAGGATGGTCCAAGGCTCCCTCCAGTACCTGGTCCATTGGAGAGGATACGGGCCTGAGGAGAGGACTTGGGTACCCGCCCGGGATGTTCACGCTGGGGTATTGTTCAGCAAGTTCCATCTTCGCTTCCCCAATAAGCCAGGTCCACCTAGAAAGGGTCCAGTGGCCCCTCTTAAAAGGGGGGGGGTACTGTAAAGGATCTGCAAGACACAGCTTCTGTGTCGACGCCCGTGGGTAATCAGTCTGCACCTGCTCCTAAGTCTGAGAGCGTGACACGATCTTCTACCAGTCAGGCTGGAAGGCTGAGGAGTGGGAGAGCCTATCACAGCCTGGCCAGACGGAGCTAGCTCTCGCCCTCTGTCTATTTATACCTGCATTTCCTGCTCCTCCTTTGCCTGTGATTCTTTTCTGTTTCCTGGCTCTGCTGCCCCTGCTATGATTATTGACCTTGCTTCATTTTTGACCCTGGCTTTACTGACTACGCTCCTGCTCTGTGATTTGTACCTCGTGCACTCCTGGTTTGACTCAGCTGGTTCACTACTCTTGTTGCTCACTGTGTTGCCGTGGGCAACTGCCCCATTTCCCTTAGCTTCTGTGTACCCTTGTCTGTTTGTCTGTCGTGCACTTATTGAGCGTAGGGACCGTCGCCCAGTTGTACGCCGTCGCCTAGGATGGGCCGTTGCAAGTAGGCAGGGACTGAGTGGCGGGTAGATTAGGGCTCACATGTCTGTCTCCCTACGCCGTCATTACAATTTGGGTGTTTTTTCTCCTTTATCCTTTGTGAAAATGAAAAAATGCAACATTTTAGTGGAAAAAAATCCTGATATTCCTTTTTACGACATAATTCTATTAAATTCTGCAAAAGACCTGTGGGGTCTAAATGCTAACTATACCCCTAGAAAGATTCCTTAAGGGGTGTAGTTTTCCAAATGTGGTCAGTTTTGGGGTGTTTCCACTGTTTTGGTACCTCAGAATGCGACATGGCACCCGAAAACTATTCCAGCTAAATTTGAGCTCCAAAAGCCAAATAGTGCTCCTTCCCTTCTGAGCTCTTCCGTGGGTCAAAACAGCCGTTTATTACCACATATGGCATATTGCCATAATCAGGAGAAATTGCTTTACAAATGTTGGGGTTCTTTTTCTTCTTTATTCATTGTGAAAATTAAACATTTCTATGTTTTTTCAGAAAAAAAAAAAGTAGATTTTTATCAGCAGTGTATTACCACATATTGGGTATTGCCTTAATTAGGAGAAATTGCTTTACAAATATAGGGGTGCATTTTCTCCTTTATTCCTTGTAAAAATTACAAACTTTATGTTTTTTCAGAAAAAAGTAGATTTTCATCTTCACACACCAATTCCACTAAATTCAGCAAAAAAACTGTTGGGTAAAAATGCTAATTATACCCCTAAAAAATTCCTTGAGGGGTGTCGTTTCCAAAAAGGGGTCACTTTTGGAGGGTTTCCACTGTTTTGGTCCTTCCAAACGCGACATGGCACTGAAAACCAATCCATCAAAATCTGCGCTCCAAAATCCAAATGGTGCTCCTTCCCTTCTGAGCGCTGCCGTGGGTCCAAACAGCAGTTTACTACCACATATTGTGTATTGCCGTAAAGTTTTGGGGGTGGTTTTTATTCTTTATTCCTTGTAAAAATTTCTATGTTTTTTCAGAAAAAAAGTAGATTTTAATCTTCACAGACTAATCCCAATAAATATAGCAAAAGACCTGTGGGGTCAAGATGCTCACTATACACCTAGATAAATTCCTTGAGGTATGTAGTTTCCAAAACAGTGTCACTTTTGGGGAGTTTCCACTGTTTTGGCACCACAAGACCTAAAATATATTCTAAAAAAATGAGACCCCAAAATCCCTTAGGTGCTCCTTTGCTTCTGAGGCCTGTGTTTCAGTCCATTAGCGTACTAATGTCGGATATTTCTAAAAACGGCAGAATATGGGCAATAAATATTGAGCTGCGTTTCTCTGGTAAAACGTTCTGTGTTACAGAAAAAAATTAATTACAAATGAATTTCGGCAAAAATAAATAAATTTGTAAATTTCCCTTCTACTTTCCTGTGAAACCCCTAAAGGGTTAAGAAACTTTCTGAATGCTGTTTTCAATACTTTGAGGGGTGCCGTTTTTAAAATGGGGTGATTTATGGGGTCTATCTAGTGTATAAGGCCCTCAAAGCCACTTCAGAACTGAACTGGTCCTTGAAAAATAGCCTTTTGAAATTTTCTTGAAAATGTGAGAAATTGCTGCTAAAGTTAAAAAAACTATGCAAACATAAAGCAGGCATATGGAATACATGAAATAGTAATAATTTTGTGTGGTATTACTATCTGTTTTAGAAACAGATACATTTAAAATTAGAAAAATCATAATTTTTGCACATTTTCTTAAAATGTTGGTATTTTTTACAAACAAGCAATGAATTTATTGACCATATTTTTCGACTAATATAAAGTACAATATGTCATGAGAAAACAATCTCAGAATTGCTTGGGTAAAAGCATTCCAGAGTTATTATCACATAAAGTGACATGTCAGATTTGAGCAAATGGGGCTGGTCCTGAAGGCCAAAATGAACTCGGTCCTGAAAGGGCTAATTTAAAGTGTACCTAACTTTTCAGATGACTTTTTAATATAAGCTGTCATATCTGTGTGTACATAATGAAAAACACTATTACTGGCCATTATATGACTTCTGTATTCTCCATTTTTTTAAGCCGCTTCCCCCTCTGCAGGCTCTATCTCAAATTCTCAGGTGTCTCTAAGCTAGTGGGCAGAGCTCAATGGCTGTCATGTCTTCTATACACAGCACATATAGAAGAGGACAATCCTGCTCTCTTATCTATGTAATATATATACAGGGTGATTAGAAAAGGGTGGTGCAAAATAATAGCCACGGTATTCATAACCGAGAGAACATAACACACATTTATTAACATGAAAAGACACACTATCTATCCAAGTTTTATCTATACAAGGCAGATGTCTAGATGGAAAGTCCAGTTATGTCCAGACACGTGCCAGCATATGCATACCTTGGATATGGACTCCACTATTTCAGTGATGTGTTGCCTCAGGTTGTTCAGATCCTGTGGCTAGAGGGCTGAGTCCTTGATGTAGCCCAACAGAAAGAAGTCACAGGATGTTAGATCTCGAGATCATGGAGGCCAGCGCAACATTGGTGAATCGTTGTTTCCGGCACAGCGTTTCATATATCGGCAAACATCCAAATGGAAATGTGCAGGTGAACCATCCTGCTGATAAACTATGTTTGGCAGATCTGTCTCTGTGGCATCACCCATTCCTTTAACATGTCCATGTAGGGGTGGTCAGTGACAGTATCCTCGGCAAAAAAGGAGGGACCGCACACTTTGTGCCTGCTAATTGAACAGAACATGTTTACTTTGGGTGAGTCCCTTATGTGCCCCATAAGGGCACATGATTTTCTGAGCCCCAAATTCTAACGTTGGCGATTGACTTTCCCACTGAGGTGAAAGGTAGCCTCATCACTGAACACCAGCCTGTAAGCGAATTCTTCCTCTTCCAATCAGCCCTGCAAGTCAATGCAAAGTTCACAGCATTTCGTTTTGTTGTCTGGTTTCAGCTCCTGAAAAAAATTCAATATGCAAGACTTATAACGCAGACTTTTTCATAAGATACGCCATACCGTGATATGTGGCACTTGTAGTTCCATACTAGTCAGCCTGGTCGACTTTCTATGACTACGCTCGTACACAACCCGAATACTGTTCACTGTCTCTTCCGAAGTCTTTGGTCGGCCCAGACTTTTCCCATGACATAAACACCCAGTGTTTTCGATTGCTTCACCCAACGCGAAATATATTTTCTATGTGGAGCACATTTACCAAATTTATTCTGAAAGTTTTGCTGTGCTGTCACAACAGACACCGTACTTGCAAATTCCAACACGCGAAAAGCTTTTTCTTGCTTTGATGTTGCCATCTTATGTCACACTATGTAATCACATTTAACATTTGGCTCTTGAAAATGAAAGCTGTGTTATGATTTGTTGCTATGGGCAACTAAGCCAGTTTTGCTTTGATTTTCAGTCACTGGCCATTTACCACTGATGTTACTTTAACTACAGGCCTTTACTTTTGCACCAACCTTTTTGAAACACCCTGTATTTACAGTATATGTGTGTGTAAAAAAGCTACAGCAGCATAGGATATTATATAGGAGTAATGAGCAGTGTAGTTGAGAATCCAGCACTGGTGTGACATATAAATCTTACGAGAAGCTGAGGCACATCTGTATGTGTCTTTCTTACTCTGCCCCTGTTCCCCCTCCCCTCTCCATAGATGTGTATAGACAGTGTGTCTATGTCTCTTTCTCTCTCTGCTCTCCTTCCCCTATCTATAGACCTGTATAGGCAGATTGTGAAGAGAGAAACCCGCACCTTCTGCAGTCTGTAACTAGGGATGGATTTTGCTTAACCACAGAAGGTGGACATCAGATTACAGAAAGGGAGACACCTAGTGGCAGTAACTTTACACAGAATTTGCGTGGATAAACAACTACATTTTAACAGTAATAAATTACAAAGATTATATATATCCGGTATAAGAAAGCTGAGCTGTTATTGCTTGCTATGGACAACAAAGACAGTTTTTCTGTTATAAAACATTGCCAATATCCACCTACAATGTGGGTAGACACATTTATATGTTATTATAAACTAAAAGCAAATATGTTGGCACAGCAGTCTTGCCTTAAAAACACCATTCAATAAAGAAGCACTCCGTTTTTTTTTTTTTGTTTTTTTTTTCTATAATTGATTTAGCATAGGCCAATACATCTTAATAAGTAATTCCACTCCATTTTTCCAGAGCCTAGTTTCCAAACTGGTCCGCCCGTCATCTTGTCCTCTTCTCCCCAGTCCTGCTGAGCAATGGAAGTGGCTCCAAGTGCGTAGTAACGCTCAGTCACATCAGGAGCAGTAAACCACCATACCCAAGATCCCCCATGGTTGGTAATTCTGATGGGGGCAAAGTCAACCCTCGACTAGCAGCTCTAGCAGAAGGGAGGAGAATGGGAGGCACTAGATGGAGAGAACGTCATACTGTAGTACACCAGAAGTCGGGAACGCAAGAGGAGACTGACCTCTAGTGAACACGGTGACTGCTGTGGCCGGTGGGTAGTCACCTGGAGCAACGGCAGGAAATAGAAGACAGGAAAGATAGAAGAGGAAAGGAGTAACAATAAAATTTTAACAACCAAATTAACATTCATGGTGAGTGTGATTGATGGTCCCTGAAAGAAAAAAGTGCTCCTTTAAGGACGCTGTCTATTTTACCCATTCTGAGAGCCATAACTTTTTTTATTTTTCAGTTTACGTAGCCATATGAGGACTTGTTTTTTGCACGATGAGTTATATTTTTGAATAGCACAATTTTGGAGTACATATCATTTAGGGGCAATGGAAAAATTTCACCAGTATTTTTGGTGCTTTAAATTTACACCGTTCACTGTGCGCCATAAATAATGTGTTATTCTATGGGTCAGTTTAATTATAGCAAAACCAAATGTATACAGTTTTTGCACAGTAACAGCTTATTTTAATAAAAAAAATAATTATGTTGCCACACTCCAAGAACCATAACTTTTTTGTTTTTCCGTTGATGTAGCCATATGTAGAATTGTTTTTTGCGAGAACAGTCATAAATATGAATAAAACTATTTTGGGGGTACTTATATCCTCAATTAACTTTTTATTATTTTTTTTGTGGGGAAATGTGAAAAAACAGCTATTCTGTTGTTTTTTGTGCTCCTTTTTTTTTACGTTGTTCATTGCACAGTTTAAATAACCTGTTAACTTTATCAAACAGGTCGTTATAATTGTAGCAATACCATATATTTTTTTTTTTTTTTAAATAAATTGCAAAATAACCCTTTCTTTTGTGGATTTTTTTTTTTACTACAATGGACTTTTCTATTTTAGTCCCATTAGGGAACTTCACATTGGAATCTGCTGATCACTTATATAATACCAAAGCATTACTAGCTGTTATTAATAAACTGACAGACAATTTATTAGACCATGCCTTTAGCGTAACAGGCATTCAACCATGGCATGCCTGGGGTCTTTGGCTGCACTACTTTTGCGTATCTGTAGGATCTTATTTAATATAAACCTCTAAGGGCGGTTCACACCAGAGTTCGATTTCCGTTCCGGGGTTCCGTCGAAGGGTTCCGTCATGGAACCCCGCAACTGAAAGTCAAACGGAAACCACAGCATCCGTTTGCATCATCATTGATATCAAAGGTGACGGAAACACTGCTAATGGTTTCCGTTTGTCACCGTTCCAGCAGGTTTCAGTTTTTCTGATGGAATCAATAGCGCAGTCGCCTCCATTTTTAACATCAGTTTTTACCACAACGGTCCACCAAAAAGGTCGTCTAGGGTCTGAAAATGTGCCAATTTTATAAGAGTGGTAGATAGTTTGTGATAGATTGGATACATGATAGATTAGATACTTGTTGTGTTCCATGTCTGTGCTCTCCTTCTCTGCTCCGGCCTTGGCGCTACACTGAAGTCTGACACACACATTGTAATGTCACGTGTGTCATATTCAGGGCAGCGCCAAGGACGGCACCAAGAGAGAGAAACCAGAAGGCAGCTGCTGTCCACTGACCTCAGATCAGATCTTCGAAGCAGCCATGGGAGCCTGAAAAGACGCCAAACACTAGCCCTAACTTCAGGTAGTAGCTAGTTGGTGGCACATTTACGGCTACCCAATACCACCCTGCAACGAATTCCCCATTGCCGAACTCTGGCCAAGGATTCCAGCCAGATTATCGGCAATGGGTATTCCGCTCAATCAGTAGTCACTGACGTCAATGTCCATACATGGACAGTGGAGTCAGGGGGTCCTCCGTGAGGGAATCCCCGGTCACAGCGTTGGCAATGCTCTGACCGGGGATTCCTCTGCTAGAGGGAGCTTAAGGCTCCCTCTAGCCTGTCAATAGCTTCCCTCAGCACAGCACTGTACCCGAGGTATTCTCGGCGAGCGGAGGAGCTCCCTCTGCTCCTCCGCTCTGAACAGATGCTGAAGCAGGGACCTGATAGTTCCCTGCTTCAGTATTAAGTTCAACTGTGTCTGTGTCCTGAGGACGCAAACACAGTTGACAGCGGGACAAACCCCCCGCCGCACAGAGCAGTGGGACATCACCCGAAATCCGGGACTGTCCCGCTGAATCCGGGACGGGTGGGAGGGTAGTCTCCAGGGGCTCTGGAGCCGAATCCCCGAAAATGCTATGACCGGGGATTACGCTCCTAGCTCACATCCAACTTCCCGCCGGGTGCTGCCGTGGGTGGATGCGGCAGCACCCGGTGTACATCCGGCCACCATTAAAATAGATAGGATATGGCACCGGACCTCCCTGGGAGCCGGAACCAAAAATGCTGCAGGTAAAATTTTTGGATCCGGCTCCCAGGGATTTCCGGCGCCGTACGGCGCCACAACGGATGTCCCCTGTGCCAGAACAGATCCCATAGAAAGCTATGGGATCCGTTCTAGCATCAGTTTGCCTCCGGCTGTTCTTCAACACGCCGGAGGTGAACTGAAGCGGACGCCGTGCATATGTGAATGGCCACTTACACAGCGCTTGGCTGTTTCCATCATTCCCATAGGCGTTGGAGGGGCAGTGCACATGCATGACAGCCGCTCCATTCAAAATAGTCCTCACTGTGATCGGACAGTGAGGAGGAATAGGGGTTACATAGTACGGTTGAAAAAATACATTTGTCCATCAAGTTTAACCAGGGGATGGGAAAAGGGAAGGGATGAAACTAATTTTCTACACATTGACATAAGAGCTGATATTTCTTCGTTCTAGGAAATTATCTAAGCCTTTTTTAAAGCCATCTACTGTAGCTACTGTGACCAGCTCCTGCGGTAGGCTATTCCATAGATTCTCAGTTCTCACAGTAAAGAAGGTTTGTCACCTCTGCAGATTGAACCTTTTTTTTTCTCCAGACGGAGGGAGTGCCGGGTTGTTTTTGAGGGGGTTTTACATGGAACAGGATTTCATATCTTTTGTATGTGCCATTCATATATTTATACAAGTTAATCATGTCCCCCCTTAGTCATCACTTTTCAAGGCTAAATAGGTTTAATTATTTTAATCTTTCCTCATAACTTAGATTCTCCATGCCCCTTATGACTTTTGTTGCTCTTCTTTGTATTTTTCCAACTCCAGGGCATCCTTTCTATGAACTGGAGCCCAGAACTGAACTGCATATTCTAGATGAGGCCTCACTAATGCTTTGTAAAGTGGCAATATTACTTCCCTGTCCCGCGAGTCCATGCCTCTTTTAATACACGACAATATCCTGCTGGCCTTTGAAGCAGCTGATTGACATTGCATGCTGTTATTTCGTTTATGATTTACAAGTACACCCAGATCCTTCTCAACAAGTGACTCTCCCAGTATAGCTCCCCCTTTGACATATGATGCATGCAGATTGTTGGTACCCAGATGCATAACTTTACATTTATCTACATTAAACCTCATTTGCCAAGTGGATGCCCAAACACTTAGTGTGTCCAAATCAGCTTGCAATTTACAAACATCTTCCATAGACTAAACAATACTAGATAGCTTGGTGTCATCTGCAAAAATAGAAAAAGTGCTATTAATCCCATCCTCTATATCATTAATAAATAAGTTGAATAATAGTGGTTCCAGCACGGAACCCTGGGGTACACCACTTATAAGCGGGGACCATTCAGAGTAGGAATCATTACTCTCTGGATAGAAATTATCTAAGCCTTTTTTAAAGCCATCTACTGTCCCTGCTGTGACCAGCTCCTGCGGTAGACTATTCCATAGATTCACTGTTCTCACAGTAAAGAAGGCTTGTCGTCTCTGCAGGTTGAACCTTTCTTTTTCCAGACGGAGAGAGTGCCCCCTTTTTTTTTGAGGGGGTTTTACATGGAACAGGATTTCACCATATTTTTTGTATGTGCCATTCATATATTTATATAAGTTAATCATGTCCCCCCTTAGTCGTCTTTTTTCAAGGCTAAATAGGTTTAGTACTTTTAATCTTTCCTCATAACTTAGATTCTCCATGCCCCTTATTAGTTTCGTTGCTCTTCTTTGTATTTTTTCCAACTCCAGGGCATTCCTTCTATGAACTGTTACCCAGAACTGAACTGCATGTTCTAGATGAGGCCGCACTAATGCTTTGTAAAGTGGCAATATTACTTCCCTGTCCCGCGAGTCCATGCCTCTTTTAATACACGACAATATCCTGCTGGCCTTTGAAGCAGCTGATTGACATTGCATGCTGTTATTTCGTTTATGATTTACAAGTACACCCAGATCCTTCTCAACAAGTGACTCCCCCAGTATAGCTCCCCCTAGGACATATGATGCATGCAGGTTGTTCGTACCCAGGTGCATAACTTTACATTTATCTACATTAAACTTCATTTGCCAAGTGGACGCCCAAACACCTAGTGTGTTCAAATCAGCTTGCAATTCATGAACATCTTCCATAGTCTGAACTATATTACATAGTTTGGTGTCATCTGCAAAAATAGAAATAGTGCTATTAATCCCATCCTCTATATCATTAATAATTAAGTTGAATAATAGTGGTCCCAGCACTGAACCCTGTGGTACACCACTTATAACCGGGGACCATTCAGAGTAGGAATCATTGACCACAACTCTCTGGATATTGTCCTTGAGCCAATTCTCAATCCAATTACAAACTATACTTTCTAAACCTATAGTCCTTAATTTACCCATTAGATGTCTATGAGGGACAGTGTCAAATGCCTTTGCAAAGTCCAAAAACACTATATCCACAGCGGCCCCTCTGTCTAGGCTTCTGCTCACCTCTTCATAAAAACAAATCAGGTTGGTTTGACAACTTCTGTCCTTAGTAAAACCATGCTGGCTGTCCCTTATAATACAATTTTTTTGTCACATACGCCTGTATATAGTCCCTCAATATCCCCTCAAACATTTTTCCCGTGATTGATGTTAAGCTAACTGGTCTAAAATTACCCGGGGCAGACCTAGATCCCTTTTTGAAAATAGGCACCACATTTGCCCTGCACCAGTCCCTTGGCACTATACCAGTCACTAGAGAATCGAATATTATGAAGAGGGGGACAGAAATAGCTGAACTAAGCTCTTTAAGAACTCTAGGGTGTAACCCATCTGGTCTCGTGGCCTTGTGCACATTTATTTTATTTAACTTAGCTTGGACCATATCTAAATTCAGCCAATTCAGTATATTACCTGATGTATTAACAGCACTGACACTGGCTACATCAGCTGCTCTTTCTTCTGTTGTATATACAGAGCTAAAGAACCCGTTTAGTAACTCTGCTTTCCCTTGATCCCCTGTGACCAATTCTCGATTACCACTATTTAGGGGTCCTACATGTTCAGACCTTGGCTTTTTTGCATTTACATACTTGAAGAATATTTCGGGATTTGTTTTACTATCCTTGGCCACCTCCCTTTCATTTTGTATTTTTGCTGATTTTATTACTTTTTTGCAGATTTTATTAAGCTCTTTATAATTTACAAAGGCTACATCTGTACCCTCAGATTTGTATTTTTCAAATGCCCTTCTTTGTCATTGCCCTTTTTACAGAAGGTGTAAGCCATGTGTGGTTTAATTTTAGTCGTTTATACTTGTTACCTATAGGAATACATTTTGCACTATAATTCTACAAAGTAGATTTTAAAATCTCCCATTTATCATTTGGACCATTACTTGACATTAGTTGTTTCTATTCTATGTCCTGAATTGCAGCCCTCATCCTGGGGAAATTGGCCTTCTTAAAATTAAGCATTTTTGCCCTCCCAGCCTGTGTTGGTTTTTTTACAGTATATGTAAAATATAACTATATTGTGATCACTGTTACTGAGGTTTTTATGAACCGTGACATTCCCAACAAGCTCTGCGTTATTAGAAATGACCAGATCCAACAGAGCTTCACCTCTAGTCAGGTTTTCCACAAACTGGGCCATAAAATTTTCCTGCAACAGGTTGAGGAAATTTCTCCCCTTCGCAGTTGAAGCCGAACCATGACCCCAATTAATATCCCTGTAATTAAACTCTCCCATTATCACTACAGTACCAGCCTGTGCAGCCCGCTCCATCTGTTTATATAGCTGATCATCCATCTCCTGTTATATTGGAGGGTCTATAGCTTGCACCAAAATTAATTTTTTTCAGTGATTACCTCCCTTTCTAGTTCCACCCACAAGGTTTCAACCTCCTCACAATCTTCACCCACTATTGTCTCTTTCACACTCGCCTTCATATCACTTCTCACATACAGACATACACCACCGCCTTTCCTATTTGTCCTGTCTTTCCAAAAAAGTGTAAAACCCTGTAGATTAACAGCCCAGTCATGAGAAGAGTCTAGCCATGTATCTGCAATACCAACTATATCAATATGTTCTTCCAGTACCAAGGCCTCAAGCTCCCCTATTTTGCGTGCTAGACTTCAGGTATTTGTGAACATACACTTTAACTTGCATTTCAAATTGCCACATTTGGTATCAGAAATGTGATTATTTGACATTATTTGGAAATGTTTATTTTCATTGCTGTTTTGTTACAAAAGGATCTCCTTAACCTGTTGCCTAGTCCTCTCCCCACAGTCTTTTTCTCCCCCCACCAATATAGTCTGACCCCTCTCTAACCTAACTACCCCTTTATTTTCTACATAGACCCCCTCTTCAGCCCTAGTTTAAATAGTCCGCCAACCCAGGTAGAATTCTCTCCCCAGAACAGCGGACCCCCTTCCATTTAGGTGCAAATAATCTCCAAAATACAGTTTGTACCCCAATGAAAAGTCAGCCCAGTGCTCTAGGAACCCAAAGCCTTCTCCTCTACACCAAGACTTAAGCCATGCATTTAACTCCCGGAGCTCCCGCATGGCACAGGCAGTATTCCTGAGTATATAACCTTGGAGGTCCTTCCCTTCAGCTTGTAGCCTAGCTCTTTAAAATTATTCTTAGGGCTCCTCCACCTATCATGTATTCTGTCGTTGGTACCCACATGGACCTAGACAGCTGAAACCTCACTAGCCCCTCACAGTAATTTATCCACCCATTCCACAACATGCCGAACCCTGGCACCAGGGAGACAGCAAACCATTCGGTTCAGGTGGTCTTGGCAACAAATTATTCTATCTGTCCTCCTGATTATAGAATCTCCTACAGCTACTAATTGTCTTGCCTTACCTGCAGTACCATCCCGCCGACTACTAGATGGGCTGCTCTCCCGGCTGTTAGGGAGATCAGTATCCACTAGGGCTGCCATTTCTGAGACCAACATCCTCGCATCATCACCCAACTTGGCAATTTTGCTTGGAATAACAGAAACAGGATTGGCCTTTCTTTTCTTAGACCCCTTTCTACTGCCTCTATCTACATTATCCCCGCTACTTGCCTGGTCCTGCTGACCCATGACTTCACCAACCAGGTCTACCCCACTAACTGCTTGCTCAGTGAGCATCATGCTCTGCTCAAGATTGTCTACCGCACTCAGTGTTGAATTTTGCTCCTCCAGATCTCTAATGCGAGCTTCCATGTGAACAACATGCTCACATCTGCCACAGAGGTTTTCACCCTGGAATTCCTGCTCCAGTCGTGCATACATATGGCAAACTGTGCACTGAAGGGAACCTCCAATCTTGCTATCCATTATCCCAGTTACAAAAAAAAAGATGAACAATTCAAAAAGTAAAAGTAAAGAAGAAAAGAGTACTTACAGGGATTTTAACTCCTCTTTTCAACTCCGGTTTTTATAACTCCGCTTGTTACACAAGCCACTTAATCCAGCAAGCTCAAATGAGAAGCAAGCTCAAATGTGACACCCCGTCCTAGAACTTGGTAGAAGTCCCAGGGGTGGGACCCCAGTGGTCATACATTTATCACCTATAATGTGGATAGGTGATAAATGTTAATTGTTGAAAAACCCTTTTAAGTAAAGCCGTTCTTAAGAACTTACATGAAGTGCCTGGCCAGCGCCACCAAAGATATGTCCTAAGCATTCATGTGCTGCAGATGTCTCCCTATGCACAGTTATAGGAAAACATCCGTCAGTTAGCGGATAGTGGGCGGAGCTAGCGACAGCTACCGAATATTCTGAACTCTCTGGCGGCACTGCCTTGGGTTTTCATGTAAGTTCTTAGAAACGGCTTAATAGCGTAAGTTGCTTGACAGATTCCCTTTAACGTTTAAAGTAGTAACTATTTCTGTGTGGAGCCGGTCACCACCCTATTCTCTCAAGTAAAGAAAGCTGTACTGCATATTTATGAGAATGTTTTCAAGTGCCGGTGGCGTTTAAGCCTAAATTATTTTTATTTGGGACACTGTTGAATGTACTCTTGTGCTTGAGGGGAATTATATTCTCAGAGTTCATTGTTCAAAGTTGTCATCTCCTATTGTTATTTAAAGAAAATTAAAACTCAACCTGCCTCCTCCTTACAACTAATCCAAAAGGGTTTCCCCGTTCAGGTTTGAATCCTGTTTGTGACACCAAGTTGAAAAAAGGAGGAAGATCCCCTAGATCCCCTATCTCTTAGCAGTTTATTTATTTATTTATCTAACCTGAAATTCTGCATGGTAGTGGAACTTAGTGTAGCGTCCATGGCCGCGGGCCGTCGGGTTTACTCACCTCCCGACGCCCGCAGCCATGGATCTGTGAGCGCTGGCCTCCGTCTCCCTCCTAGGAGATGCCAGCGCTCACTTCCGCTCCGTTCGGCTGGGTCCCGTAAGGTGGGCCTTCTAATCCTTGCCTGAGTGTTGTTAGTCTTTCCCAGTCTGTCTCGCAATGGTCCCTTAGTGTCTCCCGTTCCAGCTGTTACCCGTGCCCTGTTACCGTTCCTATATTCCGTATTGTTCCTGTGCCTACCAGCGTTGGAGTGTCATCTGCCACGTCAAGTGTCTTCTGCCACGTCAAGCGTCATCGGCCACGTCAAGTGTCATCTGCCGCGTCAAGTGTCATCTGCTACGTCAAGTGTCATCTGCCACGTCACGTGTCATCTGCCACGTCGAGTGTCATCTGCCACGCCGAGTGTCTTCTGCCACGCCAAGTGTCATCTGCCACGCCACGTATCATCTGCCACGTCAAGTGTCTTCTGCCACACCAAGTGCCATCTGCCACGTCAAGTGTCTTCCGTTTCATCGGATACTGCGCGCCACGTCTGGCGCCACCTGCAAGACCTGCCTCCATCCGTGCGGAAGCCACAGCCACCGCCCGGACTATTTCAGGTACCCAAGCATTACTGTCTGCCATTGTCTTCCGCATAGACTGTGACCTGGTCAGCTGCCTCCCCACTACGGCGGAGCGGCCTAGTGGGTCCACATACCCTGTGTCCGTGACACTTAGTTATATCTGCCACCACCTTGGAGGAGGCTGGAGAGAAATGCTCATAGGCAGTGGCGTAGCTATAGGGGTCGCAGCAGTCGCAACTGCGACCGGGCCCCGTAGCTAGGGGGGCCCGCAGGCCCCCCTTCACCACACTAGCGCTGCAATGATTGCTCTACATTGCTGGGTCCCTGCTGTGGTACAAAAGAGACCCAGTAATGTAGCTTAAAGCATTGGGGGCAGCTCAGCTGTCAGAGAGTCATTGCGTGGAGAGGGAACAAGAGGGTGGAAAATGAATGATAGATGAATCCACTCATCTTACGAGACCCAGCCCCGCCCACTGTACTGTCCACCCAATCAGCTCACTTCTTGCTGTTTCCCTCTTCCTCGTGACCTGTTCAGAGGGAAAGGAATGGCTACAGCAAGAAGATGGTGTGCGTGTCTGCTGCTCCCCTGCAGTACGAGCTGCTCTCTGACCCCACAGCAGATGTAAGTAGCAACTAGTAATCCAGCTCTTAACCATGTCTGTCATGCTGAGCAGTCACACCTCAGGGCTGACAGTTTAGCATAACAGACAAAGTATCTATCTATCTATCTATCTATCTATCTATCTATCTATCTATCTATCTATCTATCTATCTATCTATCTATCTATCTATCTATCTCATATCTGTCTATCTCATATCTATCTATCTCTATCTATCTATCTATCTATCTATCTATCTATCTATCTATCTATCTATCTATCTATCTATCTATCTATCTATCTATCTATCTATCTATCTATCTATCTATCTAGAGCCGATAGAAGAAAGGAAACAGCAGAAATCTATAACCCCAAAGGTCCAGGGTAAATCGCACATGAAAACATGTGTGGACCACTGGGTTGATTTCAGGGTGTGAAACCCTAACAGCATCAGAAAATGCAAATAGACGACCAAAAGAGAAAGATTGACACTGAGAAACTGAAAAGTAGTAAATGTACAAAAACTTTATTAACAATAGTAACACAATAAAATAGAATCCAAAAAACCACAGTAAAAACAGGGATCATAGGCTGGTAAATAGAGTCAAACCATGCAGCTATGTGAGAGGCAAATAAATAAGTGAAGTGCATGTACGTCCTTTAAATGATATATATAACTAACCGTAAGATAGTGGTCTGTACAAACAGCCGTACAAAAATATGCATCAGTAGATATAAAGCATTACAGACTATACAAATGTATACAGATAGTATGATCATTATAGGACAGCAGATATAGCAGCAAAAGTACCAATTGACACAATGAAGTATCAAGGATCGAAAACATGCAAGCTAAAATACAGAAAAATTTCTCAAAGAGAATCAATGAAGTCTCACATACCCATGGTGATTGAACAAAGTAGATACAGCCAGAATCCACCCCAACGCGCGTTTCGGCGCTAATGCCTTCGTCTGGGGGTGGTGTAGGGTAGAGGTCAGAGGTCCTTTATTTGAATTAGGGCCAATAAGCTGGAAGGAATGCAGCTGTAGCATGATTACGTCTCATATATTGTTTTGCCCTGTGTAATTACAGGTCGCTGTCTCACTGTGGTCGGGATGAGGCAACCACGTCAGTGCCAGCGACGGAAAGCCCGAGCCGGAAACACGCGACCGAGTCAGGAAGGCTCGGTCACGTGGATCAAGCAGAGGCTCGCCGTGGATGACAGAGACGGGGGCCGGACCCGAAACACCAATGGGAGAGCGACACAGGGAAACCGAGTGTAATGCATGAAGTAGGTGTGTGACATAACGAAGTTAAACGTAATGTGACACAAAATGCAGAGTCTGGAATCCCAACAGCAGTTGTATATGTAGATTTAATAAAAGATAATAGAGATGTGATTTAGAACAGCAGGTTCATGATTGATGTATTGAAGTGTATGAAGATATATAACGCAGTACAAGTAAAAAACGCAACAAAGCCAGTGTGACTAAACCTTGATCAATATAAATAGAATAGGACATATAAATGAAGTAGTGACTAACTGACTGGAAGAGGGAAAAAGTTAATAAAAACAGATATTGGTGCTCATTAGGTATAGAGCCAAAATAAATAAATAAAATAAGTGCTAGGATTATAAAATGTGAATGAGTAAAAAAAAAAAAAATGTAAATAGATAGGGAAGTGCGTGGTGCAAATATGGTAGAAAGAAAGTGCAATTAAAATTGATAGTGTGAAAATAAGGTGAAGTGAACGTTAGAAGGAATGATTAAGGCTGATGAAGAGATATAATGGGGACGTCGTGCAAGATATTGCAAACAAATATTTACAGTTACTATTATAGTGTATAAGACATCACAAATGGTAATACAGAAACTTGATATTTTCACTCTATATTACTTTTATTTCACCTCACCCAGCCTATTTTATGTATTTTTCATCACTTGACACCATTCACATTGTTATTTAATTATGCGATTTTATTTGTTGATAAACAGGGTTCTTTATATGTATATTTCTTTACCTTAAGCTAATATTTTTGTTACCCTAATCAACTATCAAGTTTCTGTATTACCATTTGTGATGTCTTATACACTATAATAGTAACTGTAAATATTTGTTTGCAATATCTTGCACGACGTCCCCATTATATCTCTTCATCAGCCTTAATCATTCCTTCTAACGTTCACTTCACCTTATTTTCACACTATCAATTTTAATTGCACTTTCTTTCTACCATATTTGCACCACGCACTTCCCTATCTATTTACATTTTTATTTTTTTTTACTCATTCACATTTTATAATCCTAGCACTTATTTTATTTATTTATTTTGGCTCTATACCTAATGAGCACCAATATCTGTTTTTATTCACTTTTTCCCTCTTCCAGTCAGTTAGTCACTACTTCATTTATATGTCCTATTCTATTTATATTGATCAAGGTTTAGTCACACTGGCTTTGTTGCGTTTTTTACTTGTACTGCGTTATATATCTTCATACACTTCAATACATCAATCATGAACCTGCTGTTCTAAATCACATCTCTATTATCTTTTATTAAATCTACATATACAACTGCTGTTGGGATTCCAGACTCTGCATTTTGTGTCACATTACGTTTAACTTCGTTATGTCACACACCTACTTCATGCATTACACTCGGTTTCCCTGTGTCGCTCTCCCATTGGTGTTTCGGGTCCGGCCCCCGTCTCTGTCATCCACGGCGAGCCTCTGCTTGATCCACGTGACCGAGCCTTCCTGACTCGGTCGCGTGTTTCCGGCTCGGGCTTTCCGTCGCTGGCACTGACGTGGTTGCCTCATCCCGACCACAGTGAGACAGCGACCTGTAATTACACAGGGCAAAACAATATATGAGACGTAATCATGCTACAGCTGCATTCCTTCCAGCTTATTGGCCCTAATTCAAATAAAGGACCTCTGACCTCTACCCTACACCACCCCCAGACGAAGGCATTAGCGCCGAAACGCGCGTTGGGGTGGATTCTGGCTGTATCTACTTTGTTCAATCACCATGGGTATGTGAGACTTCATTGATTCTCTTTGAGAAATTTTTCTGTATTTTAGCTTGCATGTTTTCGATCCTTGATACTTCATTGTGTCAATTGGTACTTTTGCTGCTATATCTGCTGTCCTATAATGATCATACTATCTGTATACATTTGTATAGTCTGTAATGCTTTATATCTACTGATGCATATTTTTGTACGGCTGTTTGTACAGACCACTATCTTACGGTTAGTTATATATATCATTTAAAGGACGTACATGCACTTCACTTATTTATTTGCCTCTCACATAGCTGCATGGTTTGACTCTATTTACCAGCCTATGATCCCTGTTTTTACTGTGGTTTTTTGGATTCTATTTTATTGTGTTACTATTGTTAATAAAGTTTTTGTACATTTACTACTTTTCAGTTTCTCAGTGTCAATCTTTCTCTTTTGGTCGTCTATCTATCTATCTATCTATCTATCTATCTATCTATCTATCTATCTATCTATCTATCTATCTATCTATCTATCTATCTATCTATCTATCTCATATCTATCTATCTATCTATCTATCTATCTATCTCACATCTATCTATCTCATATCTATCTATCTATCTATCTATCTATCTATCTATCTATCTATCTATCTATCTATCTATCTATCTATCTATCTATCTATCTCATATCTATCTATCTCATATCTACACTGGCGTAGCTATAGGGGTCGCAATTGCGACCGGGCCCCGAAGCCAGGGGGGCCCACAGCCCCCCGCACCACATCAATAAAAAGTTACTATAGTAACTCGGGCCGCGGGCCCCTGTTACTATAGTAACAGACTGACCTTACCTTCCTGGTTCCGGATCGCAGCGGAGGTCCTGACGTCACAGCGCTATGTACCGCGCACAACATCGAGAGTACAGAACTTCTGCCGCGGCTGAAGAGGAAGGTAAGATTATTGCCCTGACTGGCGGGGTCCGACTCCCGGGACCCGCCAATCAGCTGTTTTGAAGGGGCCGCAGCACTCGTACGAGAGCTGCTCCCCTTCATTACGGTCACACTGTGAATCTGTGAATCTGTATCGGCGATTCACAGTGTGAGCGAGTAGTGAAATGAAGGGGAAGCAGCTCTCGTACGAGTGCTGCGGCCCCTTCAAAACAGCTGATTGGCGGGTCCCGGTAGTCGGACCCCGCCAGTCAGGGCAACTAATCCTACCTTCCGCTTCAGCCGCGGCGGAAGTTCTGTCCTCTCGATGTTGTGCGCGGCGCATAGCGCTGTGACGTCAGGACCTCCGCTGCGATCCGGAACCAGGAAAGTCCCGGAAGTCGGACCCAGACACATCAGCTATTCATGGCCTATCCTGAGGAAAGGCCATCAATGTTTAGGGACTGGACAACCCCTTTAAGCCTACGATGTAGCAGGCTTAGAGGGCCCATGAGACAGGATCACAGATTGTGTGATCCTGTTTGCTGGGCCCTGTATCTAAGACAATCACATGGTAGGCTTAGATACATGGCCCATGTGTGATCCTGTCTGTGGGACCCTGTATCTAAGCCTACCACACTGTCGGTTTAGATACAGGGCCCCAGCACACAGTAATCTTATACTGTATAAGATTACTGTCTGCTGGACCCTGTATCTAAGCCTACGTTGTGGTAGGCTTAGATACAGGGTTCCACAGACAGTATCACACATGGGCCCTGTATCAAAGCCTAACACACGTGTTACTAATCATTTTTTGTGTGTTTTCTTACAGGTTCGGTCGTTGGACTACGGCGGATTCCAGGACTACTTCGATGACGGCTTTTTTTTTTGTTATCAATAAAATGGTTAATGAGGGTTGTGTGTTTTTTTTTTTCTTTCAATAAAATATTTTTTCTATGTCTTTGTGTTTTTTTTTTAACTATATTACTACCGCCTTAGTAATGGCCGCCGGCTGATTGACAGCATCCATTGCTAAGGCGGGGCTTAGTGTTAGCCGGTGCAGAGGCTAACACTAACCCCCTTTATTACCCCGGTACCCACCGCCACCAGGGGTGCTGGGAAGAGCCGGGTACGATCCAGTACTTGACCATCTGTAGGGATGGTCGGCCACTGGGGTGGCCGCAGGCTGGTATTATCAGGAGGGGAAAGGCCAAAAACAGTGGCCCTTCCCACCCTGGTGATGCTAGGCTGCTGCTGCTTTATTGTATCTGGCTGGTTATGAAAAATGGGGGGGACCCCACGTCATTTAAAAAAAATAAAAAATAAAAATAATTGGAAAGAACGATGTGGGGTCCCCCCCCAATTTTCATAACCAGCCAGATGCAACAGCAGCAGCAGGCAGCATTACAAGAATGGGAAGGGCCACTGTTTTTGGCCTTTCCCAGCCTAATACTACCAGCCTGCGGCCACCCCGTTGCCTGCCCGTCAATACAGATGGTCGGGTACTGGTTCGTACCCGGCTCTTCCCAGTGCTCCTGGTGGCGGTGGGTACTGGGGTAATAATGGGGCTTAGTGTTGGCCTCTGCACCGGCTAACATTAAGCCTCGCCTTAGTAATGGAGGTTGTCAATCAGCCAGCGGCCATTACTAAGGCGGTGATAATAAAGTTTAAAAAGATACAAGCACATAGAAAAAATATTTCATTGAAATAAAAAAACACAACCCTCATTAACCATTTTATTGAGAATAAAAAAAACGCCGTCATTGAAGTCCTCGAATCCGAAGTTCAACAACCGAACCTGTAAAAAAAACACAAACACACAAAAATAATCAGTAACACATAAAGAAGCAAAATTATTATTCTTACCTATCCTTGGTCCAGCGCTGGAGCCGCAATGTCAGCGAGCTGGGCCCTGTATCTAATCCAATCATGTGTGATACTGTCTGCTGAGCTGTGTATCTAATCCAATCATGTGTGATACTGTCTGCTGGGCCCTATATCTAATCCAATCATGTGTGATACTGTCTGCTGAGCTGTGTATCTAATCCAATCATGTGTGATACTGTCTGCTGGACCCTGTATCTAATCCTATCATGTGTGATACTGTCTGCTGGGCCCTATATCTAATCCGATCATGTGTGATACTGTCTGCTGAGCCACTGTATCTAATCCTATCATGTGTGATACTGCCTTCTGAGCCACTGTATCTAATCCTATCATGTGTGGTACTGTCTGCTGAGCCACTGTATCTAATCCTATCATGTGTGATTCTGTCTGCTGGGCCACTGTATATAATCCTATCATGTGTGATACTGTCTGCTCAGCCACTGTATCTAATCCTATCATGTGTGATACTG
Organism: Rhinoderma darwinii; assembly: GCF_050947455.1. Classification (NCBI taxonomy): domain Eukaryota; kingdom Metazoa; phylum Chordata; class Amphibia; order Anura; family Rhinodermatidae; genus Rhinoderma; species Rhinoderma darwinii. Next base: position 257,485,613 of record NC_134687.1, on the reverse strand, counting down.
TCTGCTGAGCCACTGTATCTAATCCTATCCATAGTTTATAGGGTCGTAGTGCTATAGATATGCTATCTCATATACACACTTTTTTTGGGGCGGACACACATGTATTGGGGCTATTTCCCTGACATTTTAAGCCCTGAGGGTATGTTCACACGGCAGCGTCTGTTACGGCTGAAATTACGGTGCTGTTTTCAGGAGAAAACAGCACCGTAATTTCAGCCGTAATGGCATGTGCAGGCGTCTTTTGCTGCGTCCATTACGGACGTAATTAGAGCTGTTTTTCTATGGAGTCCATGGAAAACGGCTCCATTTACGTCTGAAGAAGTGACAGGCACTTCTTTGACGCGGGCGTCTTTTTTACGCGCCGCCTTTTGACAGAGGCGCGTAAAAAAAAATGACCGTCAGCACAGAACATCGTAAGACCTATTCAAATGAATGGGCAGATGTTTGCCAACGCTTTTGAGCCGCATTTTCAGACGTAATTCAATGCTAAAACGCCCGAATTACGTCCGTAAATAGGGTGTGTGAACCCAGCCTTAGTGACGCCCCCGGCTGCTAGTGCTGCATTGTTGGGTCACTTAGGAGACCCAGCGATGCAGCTGAAAGCTGCGGACCGTCGGCCATGAGAAGTTTGCGGGGGGGGGCCCAGTAAGAATTTTTGCATCGGGGCCCATGAGCCTCTAGCTACGCCCCTGCTCATAGGGGGTTTCAGTGATGTAGCCAGTCAGGAGCACAAGAAAGTTCATTCTAACTTTCATTCTAACTTGTACAGTATGTGCTCCTCTCCCTCAATCTAGTGCTCCTACAGCTAAATACTGACAGGAGATTAGTGTGAGGGCGCTGCACAGCAAGCAGGAATGAAGAAGCCCGGGGGAGTGTGCAACCAAGAAAAGAGTCCTCCGAGTGCCCACATTGTGATATGTGAAATTGAATCTGTCTATCATCTCATATCTATCTATAGCTATCTATCATCTATCTTTTTGTCTGTCTTTCTAGTTACAATACTCTTTTCTTCTTTTTTTTGCTACAATGCCCCCAACGCCAGCAACAATACACACCCAGTGTAACAAAGGCACTGTATTTTAGTGTCAGCATGATAACACTATTAAATGGGGCAGCAGGTTGGGGGTTTGTGTAGCGGGTGTAGATGTGCTGGAAAAGCATGGAGCCAAACACGTCTGTGCAGCAAATTGAAGCGGCGAGTCATCCTGGAAGAAGTCATCATAATGGTCTGAGCCAGATGTAAAATTAGGAAAAAAGCGAACAGTTAGTCACTGGATTTCATTGTTTATTCTCCCTTGGACTGCACCTGATCAGTATTGTATTAAAGGGGTTATCCGGGAAGTGAAATTTTATCGCCCATATGTTGTATTTCTGGCATGATACCGGAAATACGATTTGTCACCAGAGACCCTTGCTGAGCTCTCTGATTGGCTGCAGCGGTTACATCCTACATACATGTAAACAACCACTGGGAGTGCCCCTAGAGCATCAGTGCTGGATTGCCGGGGGCAAAGATAGGTAAGTATTGCTTTTTTGTTTTATTTATTTCATTTGCAGGCCCTAAGAAATAAAATTAACTTCCCGGATAATCACTTTGATGTGTCCACTTTGCGCTGTGTGTTGATGCTCTGCAGACCACCTGTGTGGAATTAGACAACTATATGATCACTATGTTCAGACTCAGTATATAGGTAATATTTACTTACAGTATGGTTAAATCACTGTATTAACTTGATGATAATTTTAGTACTCCTGTACTGATTTTTATTAAGCAGAAGTATGGTGGTATTATTTAGTCACAATATAGTTGTTATCCAGTCACAATATTGGATGTTATCCAGTCATGATATAGTAGTGTTATCCAGTCACAGTATGGTGGTGTTATCCAGTCACAGTATAGTTGTATCATCCAGTAATGGTATGGCGGTGCTATGCAGTAACGTATCCAGTACGGTATGGTGGTGTTATCCAGTCATAGTATGGTTGTATCATACATTAATGGTATGGCTGTGTTATCCAGTGATTGTATGATAGTGCTATCCAGTAATGGTATGGCGGTGTTATGCAATAACGATCTGGCGGTAATATTTAGTTAAGGTATTATAATTATTTGGGGTAGGGCTAGTTTATGTATACAGATTCCAGATTCTGGTACAGCATATTGTGGCCTGTTTTTCCCAATAGACGTATGAGTCTTGGGGAACATAGTCCACACCACTGAACACCAGGACCTGGCTGTGCGCTAGGCAGCAATGCCAAGAGTGAATGTTACTGAGCTCCATTTACATTTATATATCGTGCTACCAATTATTTTTACAGCATCACAATTGAAAATCAACAATAAACTATAGTTTTATCATTGATCTTCATTATTATGATTGCTAAGAAATTAGCAAATCATGACGATAATTGACAAGTGTAAGGTTGGGTTAACTTTGCATATTTTTGTTGTGCTTTTTAAATATCCATGCAATTTTACAAAGCCTTTCAGCTGTAATCTTCTTTTGTGGGCAAAAATTTCCTATAATAATCATACTGGGAAATCTACGCAATCTTATCCTTTGTTCCTGGTTTATGGGCAACATACAAGAGTCCCTCTACCAGTTCCAACATTGTCTAAAGTTCCAGCAGCTAATCTGTCCCATTCTCAGTTCTTACGCATCTGGCAGGAGGCGAAGGAGTCTATTGTCAAAGCTGTAGGCTGTTTCAAGAAAGACGCAGACAAGAAACGCAGAGTTACTCCTCAATTTCATGTTGGAGATAAGGTCTGGTTATCATCTAAATACATTTGTTTGAGAACTCCATGTTTTAAGTTTCGCTGGGTCCTTTCGTGGTTCTGAGACAAATCAATATAGTCTCATACAGGCTTCGTCTTCCACACGCTTTAAAAATCCCAAATTCATTACATGTATTTCTACTTAAACCACTGATATTGAATAGTTTTTCTAAAAAGTCTCTTCCTTCTATTGCTACCTCCTGTATAGACACAGAGCATTAGGTTAAGAGATTTTGGATGCCAAGAGAGTGAGTTTTTTCACATTGGCGGTTTTTTGGTGCTTATAAACATGCCTTGTTTTAACTGCATTTCATGTGGCCTGAGGAAGATGCCGATGCGGCATTGAAACGCGTAGCCTACTAATAAATATAAATATTATTATCTACTCCTGCATCCTTATTGAGTAGCAGCGCCGTGGTTATATCCCTCTTTTTTCTACCTTCAAATTACCATTATTGTACGGTTACACCTTGTGTGACCGTTGGGGATTTCGGCAGCAGCACTTTCACGATCTACATTGACTTTGAAGTGATTGACCTTTTCATTTGTGGTAAGCATCCATTCGTCTTACCCTGACTGTCTGATTGGGCTTACTCACACTATGTGGCGCCGTGTTTGTTTTTTTGTATTTTCAAGAGAGTGAGAGGAAACTTATCTTATCTTTTGGACTGGAAGAATTTTGGTCCTGAGGAGAGATCCTGGGAACCTGTGAATAATATTTATGCTCCATTTCTCTTTGGGAAATGTTATCATTTACTCCGTAACAAGCATAATGAGAGGGGTTTAAGGGGGACTGCTGTAGCATACTCCATTCCCCACCACCAGCACTCTATACTTACCTCCCACCGTCTTCTGTGGCGTCGCTCCTCTCCTCGCTGCTCGGTGTCTGTTGGCTGCTCCAGTCGCCGATGTGCTCCACTGAGTCCTATCACGTGCGCTTACCCTTGTGTTCTTAAAGGGCAAGCATGTGCCAAAAGCACAACTTCCCTGGCTAGTTATGGTCTTCCCTCTCCTTACTTCTTTGCCAGAACAATTTTGTTCCCTTGTGTTCCTAAACATTCCAAGTATTCCTACTAGCTAGTTTTAAATTCCTGTGTACCAACCCTTGCCTGTTTTTGACTATACATGGTTGCCGCCTGCCCAAATCTTCAGCTACGCTTACCACAACGAATCTATGCAGCCTGCCCTGACCTATAGCTACACCGTGTTCCAAATTATTATGCACATTAGATTTAGGTGTCATAAACATTTAATTATTAGTTTTTCAATTAAACTCATGGATGGTATTGTGTCTTAGGGCTCTTTGGATCATTGTAATCAATCCCAGACACCTGTGATAATTAGTTTGCCAGGTGTGCCCAATCAAAGGAAAACTACTTAAGAAGGATGTTCAACATTATTAAGCAGGCCACAGGTTTCAAGCAATATGGGAAAGCAAAAGGATCTCTCTGCTGCCGAAAAGCGTGAAATAGTGCAATACCTTGGACAAGGTATGAAAACATTGGATATTTCAAGAAAACGTAGGCGTGATAATCGTACTGTGAAAAGATTTGTGGCTGATTCAGAGCACAGATGGGTTTGTTCAGATAAAGGCATAATGAGGAAGGTTTCTGCCAGACAAATTGCCATTGCAAAGCAGCAAACAGATATTTGAAGCCGCTGGTGCCTCTGGAGTCCCGCAAACCTCAAGGTGTAGGATCCTCCAGAGGTTTGCAAGTGTGCATAAAGCTATTATTCGGCCACCCCTAAACAATGCTCACAAGCAGAAACGGTTGCAGTGGGCTCAGAAACACATGAAGATTCATTTTCAAACCGTGTTGTTTACTGATGAGTGCCGTGCAAACCTGGATGGTCAAGATGGATGGAGTAGTGGATGGTTGGTGAATGGCCACCATGTCCCAACAAGGCTGCGACGTCAGCAAGGAGGTGGCGGAGTCATGTTTTGGGCTGGAATCATAGGGAGAGAGCTGATAGGCCCCTTTAGGGTCCCTGACGGTGTGAAAATGACCTCTGCAAAGTACGTAGAGTTTATGACTGACCACTTTCTTCCGTGGTACAAAAAGAAGAACCGTGCCTTCCGTAGCAAAATTATCTTCATGCATGACAATGCACCATCTCATGCTGCAAAGAATACCTCTGTGTCATTGGCTGCTATGGGCATAAAAGAAGAGAAACTCATGGTGTGGCCCCCATTTTCCCCTGACCTCAACCCTATTGAGAACCTTTGGAGCATCCTCAAGCAAAATATCTTTGAGGGTGAGAGGCAGTTCACATTAAAACAGAAGCTCTGGGAGGCTATTCTGACATCCTGCAAAGATATTCAAGCAGAAACTGTCCAAATACTCACAAATTCAATGGATGCAAGAATTGTGAAGGTGATATCAAAGAAGGGGTCCTATGTTAACATGTAACTTGGCCTGTTAAGTTTTTTTTTATTGAAAGAGCTTTTGATTTCTGTAAATATGACCTCCAGATGCTGCAAATTCAACAAATTACCATTTTAGTTCTCTTTACAACCTTTAAAATGTTTTGATCTCTGTTGTGCATAATAATTTGAAACAGTGCATTTTGAGTTTTTTACTTCTAAAAAAAAATCTGTTATCATTAGGAGATTTGTTCAATAAAGTTCGCATTATACTCCAACGGTTGATGGCTTGAAGATTATACTGAATGTCATTTGCATCGACTATTTAGGAAAATCAGCGAAAAATAACATTTGCATAATAATTTGGAATGCGGTGTATGTTAACTGTTATGGAATTGCTCGAAGAGCGATTCCCCAAAGCCTGCTGGAGACTGCGGGGAGAGAGCGTGCATATAAATCCGCAACCTCAAATCTGCCACAACTTTGATCAACCGAGTCTAAGGCTACGCTATGGTATTTGCCAGTGCCCACCGCAAGACGGGATGGTTTTTGCTGCATAGAACCCAGGTTGTTTTAGCAGAGTTCAATGTTGGATAAAAGGTGCAATGCAGGCAGACCTAAACAAGAAACTAGACAGCCAGAGTTTAAACAGAAAGACTAAATCAATAAGCAAGTGGATACCAGGTAAAGAGAGGTCAAAGCCAGTGGGGAAAAGATAATCCAAATCAGCAAACAAAGGGTTAACGAAACACAAGCCGAAGCCATTATTCAAAGAAGTCAAAAAGTCAGAGGTATGGGGTTTAGTCAGAAGGTTGATCAAGACACCAGACGGTAAGGAAAACCACAAGCAAAAACTGAATGAGAAGGACAGGTATAAATACTAAACCAAATCTGATAGGCAGAAAGATAGAGAAAATAAATAGGCTCAAGGAAAAAGCAGAACCGCCAAGAAGCCAGAACAGTAGTCATGGAGATCATTAAAGGAATAGGCGTTTCCTAAAATTAACCGTAAGGAACCTCCGCAGCCTGCCCTGACCACTCTGCTTCTATTTATGCCTTCACCAAGAGAGACTACTCCAGGGGTAGGCTCCTGGGTTTCCCCAGTAGCAAGGTCCACATCCCTGTACAGGGGTTAAAAGGTGAAGACTGGGGAGTCCCTTAGACTCTGCTCCCCGGGATAGCCCTAAGTTAAATTCCTTGGTGACAAGGAGGATTCACACTGCCCTCTGCTGGCCCAGTTACAGCCAAATCCTTGGGCTCCGTGATAGCGACTGGCTATTTAAAATCTTAAAACCTCCTAGGCACCATGCCCCGATGGGTTTGCAAATGCCAATTTGTCAGGCTGAATATTTCTCTGCAGCCAGCATGCCATTCTATCTTGTTCGGCCAGTATGGTCTATATTCATTTTCTTCCTAACCAGAAAAGGATCACACAGTATGGTATGTAAAAATTACTGTTCCATTTTGTTAATTGATAATGATATCAAAGTATTAGCAAAAATGTTAGCCATCTGACTCCATTCATTTATAGCCCAGTATGTGCACACTGATCAGGTGGAGTTTATTCCAGAGCACCACGCGTTGGACCATATTAGGTGTACTATTGATAAAGTGGATCTAAATAGGATGGGAGGGTGGACAGGAAAGTCCCCCTCCTTAGCCTTGATCTGAAAACCCCTTTAACTCAGTGTCTTGGGATTATTTGTTCTACGTGCTACATGGCATTGGATTTGGGGGGCCCTTTCTGTCTGACAGACAATCAGTGGGGCATGAGGTAGGGATGCCCTATTTTAGTGTGGGACTTCCTGCACTCACTGTTTGGTCAGGGGTACAACTTGTACTTGGACAACTGGTACACAGGTGTACCCCTGTTCAAATGCCTTCTAGACAAAAAAAAACAGTGGTGTATGGGACAGTGCGAAAAAAACAGAGGCACCTTCCCAAGACCCTCATCAGCCAATCCCTGCAAATTGGCGAAAGTAGGACATTGCTGCAGGATGGGATCCTGTGTCTCAAATTTAAAGACAAAAAAGATGTATGCATGCTTTCACCAATGCATGACGCCAGCTGTAGCCCTGTTGCCACACGTGGATTCGCATCATTCACGGTGAAGCCTGTATGCATACAGGCATATAATAAATTCATGGGGGGGGTTGACCTGAATGATCAGGTTTTAAAACCATATGGTGCCATGAGGAAAAGCTAATTCTGGTACAAGAAATTGTCAGTGTACCCTTTCCAGGTTGTACTATATAATTCCTTTTTAATTTTCAGAAAAGCCGGCCACACGGGTACATACTTGGAGTTCCAAAAAAAATTATCAAAATTATTTTACTTGGAGACGAGGTGGGGGAAACTTCTGCTGCTCCAAGTAAATTTTCCCAAATCTTTCCTAGTAAAATGCTTGCCACAGCTAAAAAAATGCAGAGCACAAAACATGTGCCGTGTCTGCACAAACAGGGATATCCAAAAGGATACCATATATCAGTGCGACACTTGTCCATCCAAACCTGGGCTCTGCATGAAAGACTGCTTTTATCATTCTGTTCTTTTACCCATTTTTAAAATTGGACACTCTAAAAAACCCTATAACAAAATTGAAAACTCTCATTATACCCCTAAATTAATACCTAATACTATAACAAATGTGTATGATCTGCATAATTTTTTTAGGCCTATGCTAGTGCCCAAAAATCATCCAACTAAAAATAAGGCCTCAAAATCCTTGTGACGCTCCTTCACTTCAAGACACTGGTATGTGTCCAGACAACATATTTAGACAGGTTTGGGGGTATTTCTGAACTCAGAAGAACCAACCCAATAAATGTTAAGGTGCTTTCCTTCACTTACATGCTCTGTGTCTGAAAAATCTGTCCTATAAATGATGCATTTCTGAAACATGCCAGATAACCACAAAAAATAAGTGATCACACCCCTAGATAAATTATTTGAGGGCTGCAGTTTCCAAAATGGAGTCACTTCTTGGGGGTTTCCACTGTACTGGTACCTCAGTAGCTCTGCAAATGTGACATGGCACCCAAAAACCCTTCCAGCAAAATCTGTGCTCCACATGGCGCTCCTTCTCTTCTGAACCCTGCCTTGGGTCCGAACAGCAGTTTATTACCACATGTGGGGTATTGCCGTAATCAGGAATAATTGCTTTACAAATGTTGAGGTGCTTTTCTCCTTTATGCCTTGTACTAATTCCAATAATTTCAGAAAAACTTGTTGGGTCAAAATGCTAGAAAATTCTATGAGGGGTGTAGTTTCCAAAATGGGGTCTCTTTTGGGGGGTTTCCAGCGCTTTGGTTCCTCCAGGGCATTGCAAATGTAACATGGCACCGAAAACCAATCCAGCAAAATCTAAACCAAAATCCAAATGGCGCGCCTTCATTTCTGAGCCCTGCTGTGAGTCCAAACAGCCATTTATTACCACTTATGGGGTATTGTCGTAATCAGGAGAAATTGCTTTACAAATGTTGGGGTGCTTTTTCTCCTATTTTCCTTTTAGAAATTAAAAATTTCTATGTTTTTTTAGGAAAAAAAAGTAGATTTGCATTTTCACAGACTAATTCTAATAAATATAGCAAAAAACCTGTGGAGTCAAAATGCTAACTATACCCCTAGATAAATTCCTTGAGGGGTGTAGTTTACAAAATGGGGTCACTTTTGGGGGGTTTCCACTGTTTTGGAAACACAAGACCTCTTCAAACCTGACATGGTGCCTAAAACATATTCTAAAAAAAAGGAGGCGCCAAAATCCACCAGGTGCTCCTTTGCTTCTGAGGCCTGTGTTTCAGTCCATTAGCACACTAGGGCCACATGTGGGATATTTCTGGGCAATAAATATGACATTGCATTTCACTGGTAAAACCTTCTATGGTACAATTTTTTTTTTATTACAAATGAATTTCGGCAAAAAAAATTCAATTTGTAAATTTCATCTCTACTTTGCTTTAATTCCTGTGAAACGCCTAAAGCGTTAAGAAACTTTCTGAATGCTGTTTTGAATACTTTGAGGGGTGCAGTGTTTAAAATGGGGAGATTATGGGGACAATCTGATATATAAGTCCCTCAAAGCCACTTCAAAACTGAACTGGTCCATGAAAAAATTGGTTTTGTAAATTTTCTTGAAGATGTGAGACATTGCTGCTAAAGTTCTAAGCCTTGTAACATTCTTGAAAAATAAAAGAATGTTCAAATAACGATACCAACATAAAGTAAACATGTGGGAAATGTTAACTAGTAACTATTTTATGTGGTATTACTGTTTTACAAGTAGATACATTTAATTTTAGAAAAACACACATTTGTAAAAATGTTCTCACAATTTTGCTGTTTTTCACTAATAAATATTGAATTTATCGACCAAATTTTTTCACATAACATAACAAAGTACAATATGTCACGAGAAAACAATCCCAGAATCGCTTGGATAGGTAAAAGCATTCCAAAGTTATTACCACATAAATTATCACATCAGATTTTAAAAGAATTGCCTTCTACCGCTTCGTTTTAGTGATCGGTGGGGGTCTAAGTGCTCAGGCCCCCACCGATCAAAACTTCTGACATGTCACTATGACATGTCAGAAGTTTGTCGAAAGTTTAGTTACACTTTGAAGCCAGAATACTAGACTAAAGCCTTTAATAAATTCATCCTTAAGTCTTTCTGTTTGTCTCTACCCATCCAACATCGCTACCTAATATTTCTAGAATTCTTGATATTTTTGGCAGGGTGTTGTGTTTCAAGGTCAATAACTCAAAATCTTTAGCTCTCAGTAATAACCTATTTCATTTCAAAGGAGACTAGTAGATACCTACGTTTTTCTGCTCAAGAATGGTTATTATGGAAACAGACTTTGCATTATTATTGTTTCCCATTGTAAAAATTCTGTTCTTTGTGAAAATTCAGCAAAAATTATTGTGAACTGAAAAAAGATGATAGATGCCCAATTTTATTCTGTTAGGCCAGATACAAATTCTGAAGATAAAATTCTCAATAACAGTCACAGTTAAGGGGTTGTCCGGGCACGGGGAAGTTTTTCATACTGATGACCTATCCACAAAACGTGCGTTTTTTTTCTGCCGTTAATATCCCTTAAAAACCGCAAAAAAAAATGCCATACAAATTAACATGTTGCATTGTGGTGCAGTTTTTCGCCCAGAAAGTGAGCCGCGGTAAACTCCAGCTTTAGCTGGCCTGTTGGCAGACCTGCCTCCTGGGATGACGTCATCCCAGGGGGCCGGCCTGCAGAATGTCAGAGGTAAGTATAAGGGTATGTTCACACGAGGTCATTACGTCCGTAATTGACGGACGTATTTCGGCCGCAAGTACCGGACCGAACACAGTGCAGGGAGCCGGGCTCCTAGCATCATAGTTATGTACGATGATAGGAGTCCCTGCCTCGCTGCCGGACAACTGTTCCGTACTGTAATCATGTTTTCAGTACGGGACAGTAGTTCCACGGAGAGGCAGGGACTCCTAGCGTCGTACATAACTATGATGCTAGGAGCCGGCTCCCTGCAGTGTGTTCGGTCCGGTACTTGCAGCCGAAATACATCCGTCAATTACGGACGTAATGACCTCATGTGAACATACCCTAAGGCTGGATTCACACGAGCACATTACGTCCGTAATGGACAGACGTTTTTCGGCCGCAAGTCCCGGACCAAACACACTGCAGGGAGCCGGGCTCCTAGCATCATACTTATGTACGATGCTAGGAGTCCCTGCCTCTCCGTGGAACTACTGTCCCGTACTGAAAACATGATTACAGTACGAGACAGTTGTCCGGCAGCGAGGCAGGGACTCCTAGCATCGTACATACCTATGATGCTAGGAGCCCGGCTCCCTGCAGTTTGTTCTGTCCGGGACTTGCGGCCGAAATACGTCCATCCATTACGGACGTAATGTGCTTGTGTGAATCCAACCTTAAGGTATGTGCACACGCAAAGTCAAAAACGTCTGAAAATACGGAGCTGTTTTCAAGGGTAAACAGCCCCTGATTTTCAGATGTTTTTTGAGCAACTCACGTTTTTCGCGGCGTTCTCGCAGCGTTTTTTACGGCCGTTTTTGGAGCTGTTTTCATTCGAGTCTATGAGAAAACGTCTCCAAAAACGTCCAAAGAAGTGTCCTGCACTTCTTTTGACGAGGCTGTAATTTTACGCTCCGTCTTTTGACAGCGACGCGTAAAATGACAGGTCGTCGGCACAGTACATCGTAAAGCCCATTGAAAGTAATGGGCAGATGTTTGCCGACGTATTGGAGCCATTTTTTCAGACGTAATTCGAGGCGTAAAACGCCTCCATTATGTCTGAAAATAGGTCGTGTGAACCCAGCCTAAGGTGTTTGTTTTCTAAGTTGCGATATTTGCGCCGTAATGGCTGCAATTCCGCCGCACATGTCGCAACACTTGATTGTTTGTTGCAAGTTTTAAATCCCCATTGAATTCAATGGGGGAAATCCCACCACAAAATACTAGTGATTCCGCAACCACAATTGACATACTGCGGCTCAGGTCAATTGAATCTTCTACTTTACTAATTGCTGCAATTCCAATGCTTGCCAGAGGAGGGCGGCAATAAGCAATTGCTGAAGTAACAACAGGATGCATTCCATTCTCTTCATGGTTTCCGCTCCGTGATTATGACACTTCCTTGTCCATAAGCGTCACTCAAAAGGCACATCCACTTTATTCAATTTGAACGCTCTCCAATGCCCAAAGAGATTTCCAGAGAAAGCTCTTTTTCTGAGAAGCTCTATCTGAAGAGATCAATGACACATCTCCCAGTTCTCACCTGCATAGTGAAGGTTTAATGGTTTTGTCATATGTGAATGGGGACTGAATACATAACAACAAAAACATTCTAACACATTAGCATATCTCCTTGCAATATTGAACAATATTAGATACCCATAGATGGCAAACAACTGTTTTGTCTCTACTGACAAATCATTAAAATGTGGTTCCTGTTCCTGTGATTTTGTATACACTCATTGTGAGTGGTGATGTCCACTTTTTAAACCACACTGGGCAGAGACTGCAACACTGCCTTATTCAAATGATTGAAGGCGAACCCAGCGGTTGGACTACCAATGATCATGAAATGTTGCCATAGCCTAGCGATATGCCATATATTCACTGTAAATTGTCGAAAAACCTTTTAATTAAATAATGGTTAATAGCAAAACCGTGTTTAACCCCTTACTGACCAGGCCAAATTTCGGCTTTTCATTTTAGTTTTTTACTACCTGCCTTTAAAAAGCCATAGCTTCATTTTTCCTTCGACATACCATACCATACAATACAGTACATGCCATATAATGTACTCTAAAACTCAGCCGAGCTGAGCGTATACAGATGTAGCCAAGTTGAACTTGACTCTGATAACTTGCTGCAGCGTGATATCCCACAACAAAAGCCATTGAAAAGCCATTGAAAAAGTCAAGTTAAAAGTCAAGTTAAAGTTTCTTGTATATTTAATGTGTTAAAAGCCAATATAAAGACGGCTACATCTTTATGTTTATGATGGAGTTGGGGGGATTAGCTGTCTGCCAAACAAGTCTTCAGCCATCTCATGTGTACATACATATATATATATATATATATATATATATATACATACATACACACACGTGTATGTGTGCGTATGTATGTATACAGGGGCGTAACTAGGAAAGACTGGGCCCCATAGTAAACTTTTGCCTGGGGTCCCCGCTCCCCTGGGTGTCACACAACCCCCCACTTGTAGATAGTGCCTTTTTTACAGCCCCCCTTGTAGATAACGCCATACAGCCCCCTCTGTAGATAGCGCCATACAGTCCCCCCTGTAGATAACGCCATACAGCCCCCTCTGTAGATATCTACAAAGGGGGCTGTATGGCGTTATCTACAGGGGGGGCTGTATGACGCCATCTACAGTGGGGGCTGTATGGCGCCATCTACAGAGGGGGCTGTATGGCGCTATCTACAGAGGGGGCTGTATGGCGCCATCTACAGAGGGGGCTGTATGGCGCCATCTACAGAGGGGGCTGTATGGCGCCATCTACAGAGGGGGCTGTATGGCGCCATCTACAGAGGGGGCTGTATGGCGCCATCTACAGAGGGGGCTGTATGGCGCCATCTACAGAGGGGGCTGTATGGCGCCATCTACAGAGGGGGCTGTATGGCGCCATCTACAGAGGGGGCTGTATGGCGCCATCTACAGAGGGGGCTGTATGGCGCCATCTACAGAGGGGGCTGTATGGCGCCATCTACAGAGGGGGCTGTATGGCGCCATCTACAGAGGGGGCTGTATGGCGCCATCTACAGAGGGGGCTGTGTGGAGCCATCTACAGAGGGGGCTGTATGGCGCCATCTACAGAGGGGGCTGTGTGGCGCCATCTACAGAGGGGGCTGTATGGCGCTATCTACAGAGGGGGCTGTATGGCGCCATCTACAGAGGGGGCTGTATGGCGCTATCTACAGAGGGGGCTGTATGGCGCTATCTACAGGGGGGCTGTATGGCGTTATCTACAGGGGGGCTGTATGGCGCTATCCACAGGGGGACTGTATGGCGCTATCTAAAGGGGGGCTGTATGGCATTCCCTACAGGGGGGGTCTGTAGGGAACGCCATACAGCCCCCCCTGTAGCGAACGCCATACAGCTCCCCCTGTAGGAAACGCCATACTGCCCTCCCTGTAGGGAACGCCATACAGCCCCCCCCTGTAGGGAACTCCATACAGCCCCCCCTGTAGGGAACGCCATACAGCCCCCCTGTAGGGAACACCTTACAGCCCCCCCTGTAGAGAACGCCATACAGCCCCCCCTGTAGGGAACGCCATACAGCCCTCCCCCTGTAGGGAACGCCATACAGCCCCCCCTGTAGGGAACGCTACACAGCCCCCCCCTGTAGGGAACGCAATACAGCCCCCCACCGTAGGGAACGCTATACAGCCCCCCCCTGTAGGGAACGCCATACAGAGCCTCCCCCCCTGTAGGGAACACTATACAGCCCCCCCCCCCCCTGTAGGGAACGCCATACAGCGTCCCCAACCCCCCAAAACAAATGCGACATACAGTGTGAAAAGACATGTATCCCCTATCCACAGGATAGGGGATAAATGTGTGATCGCTGGCAGCGATAAGGAGAACTGGGGACCGAAAGTCCCCCAAGTTCTCCATGACTAACCTCTGACTTACGGCATCTGCGCAGCTCAATAAAAATGAAAGGAGCGCTAGTCACGCATGCGCACAAGCGCGACCGGCGCTCCATTCATTTCTACGGAGCTGCCGACACAGACCCCGGAAGTCCGAGGTTTGTGATGGAGAACTTCAGGGGACTTTCAGTCCCCCGTTCTCCCTATCGCTGCCAGCGATCACACATGTATCCCCTATCCTGTGGATAGGGGATACATGTCTTTTGTTTAATGGCAGAGTGGGGAGATACCTCCCTGCTCTGCCGTAGTGTTCAGTGGCGTCCCGCTGTAGCAGCCATAGCGGCTGCTAGCGGAGCCTCCGGCCATGGTGGGGGCCTCATGCCGCGGGCCCCATAGCAGCCGCTATGGCTGCTATAGCGGTAGTTACGCCACTGTATGTATATATGTAGTCTGTGTGTGTGTGTGTGTGTGTGTGTGTGTGTGTGTGTGTGTGTGTGTGTGTGTATGTGTGTGTGTGTGTGTGTGTATATATATGTGTATGTATGTGTGTATGCATGTACTGTATGTGTGTGTGTGTATATATATATATATATATATATATATGTGTGTGTGTGTCTATGTATATGTATATATATGTGTGTGTGTGTGTATGTATATATATGTGTATATTGTGCGTGTGTGTATATATATATATATATATATATATATATATATGTGTGTGTGTATGTATGTGTGTATATATATATATATATATATATATATATATATATATATATATGTGTGTGTGTGTATATATACAGTGAAGGAAATAAGTATTTTATCCCTTGCTGATTTTGTAAGTTTGCCCACTGTCAAAGACATGAACAGTCTAGAATTTTTAGGCTAGGTTCATTTTACCAGTGAGAGATAGATTATATAAAAAAAAAACAGAAAATCACATTGTCAAAATTATATATATTTATTTGCATTGTGCACAGAGAAATAAGTATTTGATCCCTTTGGCAAACAAGACTTAATACTTGGTGGCAAAACCGTTGTTGGAAAGCACAGCAGTCAGACGTTTTTTGTAGTTGATGATGAGGTTTGCACACATGTTAGATGGAATTTTGGCCCACTCCTCTTTGCAGAGCTACTGTAAATCATTAAGATTTCGAGGCTGTCGCTTGGCAACTCGGATCTTCAGCTCCCTCCATAAGTTTTCGATGGGATTAAGGTCTGGAGACTGGCTAGGCCACTCCATGACCTTAATGTGCTTCTTTTTGAGCCACTCCTTTGTTGCCTTGGCTGTATGTTTCGGGTCATTGTCGTGCTGGAAGACCCAGCCACGAGCCATTTTTAATGTCCTGGTGGAGGGAAGGAGGTTGTCACTCAGGATTTGACGGTACATGGCTCCATCCATTCTCCCATTGATGCGGTGAAGTAGTCCTGTGCCCTTAGCAGATAAACGCCCCCAAAACATAATGTTTCCACCTCCATGCTTGACAGTGGGGACGATGTTCTTTGGGTAATAGGCAGCATTTCTCTTCCTCCAAACACGGCGAGTTGAGTTAATGCCAAAGAGCTCAATTTTAGTCTCATCTGACCACAGCACCTTCTCCCAATCACTCTCAGAATCATCCAGATGTTCATTTGCAAACTTCAGACGGGCCTGTACATGTGCCTTCTTGAGCAGGGGGACCTTGCGGGCACTGCAGGATTTTAATCCATTACGGCGTAATGTGTTACCAATGGTTTTCTTGGTGACTGTGGTCCCAGCTGCCTTGAGATGATTAACAAGTTCCCCCCGTGTAGTTTTCGGCTGAGCTCTCACCTTCCTCAGTATCAAGGATACCCCACGAGGTGAGATTTTGCATGGAGCCCCAGATCGATGTCGATTGACAGTCATTTTGTATGTCTTCCATTTTCTTACTATTGCACCAACAGTTGTCTCCTTCTCACCCAGCGTCTTACTTATGGTTTTGTAGCCCATTCCAGCCTTGTGCAGGTCTATGATCTTGTCCCTGACATCCTTAGAAAGCTCTTTGGTTTTGCCCATGTTGTAGAGGTTAGAGTCAGACTGATTAATTGAGACTGTGGACAGGAGTCTTTTATACAGGTGACCATTTAAGACAGCTGTCTTTAATGCAGGCACCAAGTTGATTTGGAGCGTGTAACTGGTCTGGAGGAGGCTGAACTCTTAATGGTTGGTAGGGGATCAAATACTTATTTCTATGTGATTTTCTGTTTTGTTTTTTTATATAATCTATCTCTCACTGGTAAAATTAACCTAGCCTAAAAATTCTAGACTGTTCATGCCTTTGACAGTGGGCAAACTTACAAAATCAGCAAGGGATCAAATACTTATTTCCTTCACTGTAGATGTCTGTGTGTATATATGTGTGTGTACATACATATATATATATATATATATATACAGTGTGTGTGTGTGTGTGTGTGTGTGTGTGTGTGTGTGTGTGTGTGTGTGTGTGTGTGTGTGTGTGTGTATTTGTGGAATACAAACGGTATATAGGAGCTGCACTGTAATTGGCGGGTGCTAAACCTCAAATACACAGCATTCCAAATTATTATGCAAATGTTATTTTTCGCTGACTTTCCTAAATGGTCGATGCAAATGACAGTCAGTATAATCTTCAAGCCATCAACCGTTGGAGTATAATGCAAATTTTATTGAACAAATCTCCTAATGATAACAGATTTTTTTTTAGAAGTAAAAAACTCAAAATGCACTGTTTCAAATTATTATGCACAACAGAGTTCAAAACATTTTAAAGGTTGTAAAGAGAACTAAAATGGTAATTTGTTGAATTTGCAGCATCAGGAGGTCATATTTACAGAAATCAAAAGCTCTTTCAATAAAAAAAAAAACAGGCCAAGTTACATGTTGACACCTTCACAATTGATATCACCTTCACAATGCTTGCATCCAGTATTTGGACAGTTTCTGCTTGAATATCTTTTCAGGATGTCAGAATAGCCTCCCAAAGCGTCTGTTTTGATGTGAACTGCCTCCCACCCCCATAGATATTTTGCTTGAGGATGCTCCAAAGGTTCTCAATAGGGTTGAGGTCAGGGGAACATGGGGGCCACACCATGAGTTTCTCTCCTTTTATGCCCATAGCAGCCAATGACACAGAGGTATTCTTTGCAGCATGAGATGGTGCATTGTCATGCATGAAGATAATTTTGCTACGGAAGGCACGGTTTTTCTTTTTGTAGCACGGAATAAACCTAGCCCCTCTGCTGCCTGAGGCGAACTATAAAAAGGCGCCCCCCCCCAATCTATCGGAGTTTTCTCATTACTGGCTTTACACATCAAACACGCAGTATATACATTTTTTTTAAATAGGAAAACATTTGTTGTTTATTTGTAAAGTGCTGTTTAATGTATAGAAAAGATTTAAAGAACTCTTTTTACTATATTACTTTAGTATCAGCAACGCAGCATTAACACTGAAAATGGCTTAAGATCTTCTATGCCCCCTTTTTATTACTTAATTGACTTATGATTTTTAACCGAGTTCAGTGGCTCGGCGTGGTCGGCATGATGCAGTGAAGTCATCGTGCCGGGCAGTTGACGTCATCAGCGTTCTCCCGATCTCTTGTAGGCCTCAGGCCTAAACCAGGCTGTGGCCTTGTGGCGAAACCGGGTCAGTGGGGGTCGGTTTACGCCAAGAGAATGTGGGCGATAGATTCAGGCGACACAGATTAACAGAGGACAAGCCACAGAGGCGCGTTTATGAACAGGGACAGACACACACAGAACCAATGCATCGCTGCTTCTCCCCTCTGGGCTGGATGTGACAGGCTACCTCACTATGGGGTCACTCCACTGTACCTTTCATCCTTTGGGGTGTCTCCAGATCCTCCTTAGTTAGATGGGACTCCAGCACTTGTCCTCTATTACTGTCCCTAGGTCAGGTACCATCTCTGAGGTAGACAGCCCCTGCCTGCAGCTCACACTGCTATCTCATCCTCTCCTGGGCAGCAACTAACTCAGTTCTCCTTCAGTGTAAGATTAACCCTAGAGGGGGAGGACAGTGAAGCAGCACTGAATACAATACAATATAAAACAACTGGTTATGAAACATAACGTAATGCAGTTTGAGGGGACATATCCCCATCTAGCACCGGGCGCCATCTAAGCTGTGGCACCCGGATGGCGGGAGTGCGACGGTTTGCGGCAGGCTTAACGTTTATCTGGGTACAATGCCTGTAACCGTCACCCGTTCCGCCACAGACCTCCCCCGGCTTAGATCCAGAATCAGTCCTGCTGACCCTCTGTCGGGTCAGTGATGAGATCTGGGCCCGGTGCTGTCAGTCTCCGCCCATCAGTGTCCTGCTGCCGAGAGAGTCCATCAGTATTCCCGTGGTCCCGGCCCTTTTTATGAGAGATGGTAAAGTTATAGGATTGTAAGGCCAGGCTCCACCGTAGTAAACGCCCATTGTCCCCGGCGGTTCGGTTCAACCAACTGAGAGGACTGTGGTCTGTGACTATGGTGAACTCCCTCCCATAAACGTAGGGCTGGAGCTTCCTTAGAGCCCACACGACAGCCAGGCACTCCTTCTCAATGGTTGCGTATGCCCTCTCTCGGTCCAGCAACTTCCGGGAGAGGTACGCGACCGGGTGTTCGTGGCCCGCCTGGTCCACTTGGCTCAGTCTGAGACATCGGTTTGGACTATGAACCGCCGGTGGAAGTCAGGGGCAGCCAGGACAGGGGAGGTGGAGAGGGCAGTCTTAAGGCTCCCGAAGGCCGCCTCACAGTCAGGGGACCAGGGCAACAGTCGACTGAACCTTTTGGACGTCAAGTCGGTCAAGGGCTTGGCCAGGGTACTATACTGCGGGATGAATTTTCGGTAGTACCCTGTGACTCCCAGAAAGGCCCTAACCTGCTTCTGGTTGGCCGGCCGGGGCCATTGGAGAATGGCCTCCACCTTGGCCGGCTCGGGGCGGATCTGTCCGCTGCCCACTCGGTGCCCCAAGTAGGCGACTTCTGCCATCCCCATCTGGCACTTGTCGGGGCGGATGGTGAGGCCGGCGTACCGGATGCGCTCCAGGATCTGCGCCACGTGCCCCAAGTGTTCCTCCCAAGTCTCGCTAAAGATAGCGATATCGTCCAGGTAGGCCTGGGCAAACTCCTGACACCCCACGAGGATCCGGTCGACCACCCTCTGGAAGGTCGCGGGGGCGTTCTTCATCCCGAATGGCATGCACGTAAATTCAAACAGGCCGAACGGGGTGATGAACGCCGAGCGCTCTTGGGCTTCCTTGGTCAGAGGAATCTGCCAGTAGCCCTTGCTGAGATCCAGAGTGGACACGAAGCGTGCCCCTCCCAGCCTATCGAGCAGCTCATCAATCCGGGGCATCGGATAGGCATCCGTAACGGTTACCTCGTTCAGCCGCCGGTAGTCTACACAGAACCTCGTGGTTTTGTCCTTCTTGGGGACCAACACAACGCCGGCGGCCCAAGGACTGTGAGATGGTACAATGACCCCCATCTCCAGCATTTCTTCTACTTCTTTCCTCATCGCGGTCAGCACTGAGGGAGCCACTCGGAACGCGGGCTGCCTCAGGGGTCGGGCTCATCCAGTGTCGACCTCGTGAGTGACTAGGGAGGTACGTCCGGGGGACGCGGTGAACAGGGCCTCCTGGGCTGCTAACACCTCCCCCATCTCCCTACTCTGCAAGCGCGATAGCTGGACTTCAAGCTGCACATCTGCCAGCCCTGTCTGGCGTCGGGCCGTCCATGGGCGGGCAGCATATCTAGACCGCTCCTACCTCCCTTACCACATAGGCCTTGAGCCGGTTTAAGTGGTAGTTCCGTACCCGCTTTTCTGCCTTGTCGTGGGCTACTAGGTAGTTTGTCGTCCCCTGTCGCCCCACTACAGTGTACGGTCCAGCCCAATTGGCCTGCAACTTGTTGCCTCGTACTGGCACGAGGACCAGTACCTTCTCCCCCACCCCCAGCTCTCGGGGTCGGGCGCTACGGTTGTACTCGTCCCGTTGACGGCTTCGAGCTACTTCCAATCGCTGATGGGCCAAATCCATCAGCCGTGCTAGGCGCTCCCGCATTTGGCTCACATAGTCTACTACCGGGATCTCCGGGCTTGCAAACTTCCCTTCCCAACCTTCCCGGACTAAGTCCAAGGGTCCCCGGACCCGCCTCGCGAACAGCAACTCGAATGGGGAGTGCCCAGTAGACTCCTGCGGCACCTCTCGATAGGCAAAGAGAAGCTGCTGCAAGGAGCGGTCCCAGTCTCTCCCCTCCGAGTGGACGTATTGGAGTAGCAACTGCTTGAGGGTACCGTTGAACCTTTCACACAGTCCGTTCATTTGGGGGTGGTAGGCGGTGGTTCTTAGAGAACTCACCCCGTGCCGATTCCAGAAGTCCTGCATGAGTTCTCCCTGGAATTGAGATCCCTGGTCTGTGAGTACCTCACGCGGGAACCCCACCCGGCTGAAGATGTCCATGAGTCACTGGGCGACGTGCTCAGCATCTATGGAGGACAGAGCCACTGCGTCCGGGTATCTGGTAGCGAAGTCTACCAGGGTTAGGATGTAACGCTTTCCCCCTCGGCTGGGTGTATTAATGGGGCCAACCAGATCTATGGCCACCCGCTGGAAGGGCTCTCGGATGAGGGGCAGCTGCCTGAGCGACACCTTGCGCGGGGCCCCCGCCACCCGTTGGCAGACAGGGCACGAAGCTCGGTACCGCCGCACGTCCTCAGTCAGCCCTGGCCAAAAGAAAGCCTTCGAGAGCCGGGCCCTGGTGGACCTGGTCCCAGTGTGACCCGCCGCGGGTATATCGTGGGCCAGGGCTAACAGTCGTACACGGTAGGCTTGGGGAACAAGCAGCTGTTTGGAGGCGGTCCAGGGAGACTCTGGCTTGGTGGGGGCTTCGACCCGGTACAACAGCCCGTTGTCGGGGCTTCGACCCGGTACAACAGCCCGTTGTCCCACTGGAACCCTGCCTGGGCCACTCCACTGGGTGGTCGATCGGCCAGGCTACGGGCAGAGGACAGGGAAGGATACGTATGCTGGGCCTCCCTAAAAGCGACCCTATCCACCTCCCCCAGGTCTGTCGGGGGGTTCGTCAGGTCGGTCAGTTGTGAGGCGTCAGGGGCTTGAGTACTTCCCACCGGCGGTTCGGGGGGCGTGGCTTCCAGGAGAGGAGCCTCCGTGGTTACACGGGTCGGTGGTGGAGGCCGGTAAAGGTTCTCCCGGGCTTGGCTGCGGGTCACGGCCCCAGCGAACTGACTTGTGAGACCGTTCCCAAGGTCGTTCCCCAATAAGACATCGGCGGGGAGATCCGGCATGAGCCCGACTTCGACCTCCCCCTTTCCGGGGCCCCAGTCCAGGTAGACTCTGGCGCGGGGAATGGACCGCTGCTGTCCGTCCGCCAGGGCAATCCGGGCTAATCGCTGGGGAAGAACCTTGGACTGGGGAACCAGGTCCGCTCTTACCAGGGTGAGGGATGCCCCCGAGTCACGGAGTCCTTGGACGGTGCGGCGTCCCAGCACCACGGGCTGTCGGTGGCCCTGCATGTTGGCAGGGACCTGGTTCGTCACGAGGCTCGCAAGCTCTACGTGGTAGACCACCTCCTCCACCTCTGGTGCATCTAGCAGGTGGTCACACTCATTGGGGTCGCCCGCCTCCGGGCAAAAGGCGACCCGGGTTGGGGTTGGTCTGGAAAAGGGCACCGTTGATTGGGCCAGGGGGCAGTCCCGTCGGAGGTGCCCCGGCTGGTGGCACCCATAACACTGGCGGGAGTCCGTAGGGCCGTGGACCCTTGGAGGGATCGGGGCGGCCGTAGGCTGCGGCTGGGGTCTCATCGAAGTTGGCCGGGGTGGTTCCGCTATTTTGGTAGGGGCTCGGAGCTCTCGGCGTTGGTCCTGGCGCGGAAGGCTTCTCCACTGGGGTCGGTGGGCCAAGAACTCGTCAGCCAGGGTGGCGGCATCTTCAGGGGTGCTGGGGTGGCGGTCCGCGACCCAGGCACGAACGGGGACCTCCATCCTGGAGAGGAGTTGCTCCAAAATGATGAGGTCCTCCAGGGCCTCCCGACTGAAGGCCTTCTTCCCCTCGGCCCACCTGGAGCAGCTTAAGCGGAGCTGGGCTGCCAGTTCCACATGGGTACCCTGGCCGGCGAGCGTCAAATTACGGAACCGCTCTCTGTAAGTCTCTGGGGCATACCTCTTCAGCAGGGCGTCCCGGAGGCAACCGTAGTCCCGTCCGTCCTCTGGACCTAGGCTCCGGTAGACTTCAAGGGCCCTCCCTTGCAGGCTGGGCCCCACGTAGCGAGCCCATTCGGTGGTGGAGATGTCATGCACCTGTAGCTGTGTCTCCAGCATGGTTAGGTGCGCATCGATATCCGTGGACGAAGGATCCAACTTGGGGAGGTCGTTGTATCGTAGTTGGGGTCTTCGGGGCCCGGCAGGGATTGGGGTTTGTTTGTTCTGGGGGTGCCACTGCACGGGCCACGGCCCCAACGATGATCAGGCGCTCGGCCTCGGAGCGTTGAGGCCCCAGAGCGGTCAGCAGATCCCCCATCCGCAGGGCCTGGGCGTCCGAGATGGTGCTACGGCCGGTTCCCTGGCGACTGGCCGATTCCTCGGGGCAGTAGTCAACGTCACCCTCGGCCATCTCTCCCATCTCGGCCGGGTTCGCCAGGTCCCAGGCTTGGAGCTTCTCAATCAGCCGATCCTTGATGTTGCGGGACGAGAAGGCAATGCGCCGGAACCGGCACAGCTCTTGGAGTATAATTCGGAGTTAGCTGCCATAGGGGACATCCTCTGCTCCGCCGGGAGGATCCATAGAGTCAGGCTCCATGACTGGGGATTTAGGTGCCTGTGGTCCCCCTGTACTGCAGCACGTGTGGCAGTCCGCCCTTGAGGTCTGGCCGCGAAGCGCCGGATGGTACCAGGGTACCTATCCCCTGCCGCTTCCCCAGGAACGGGCTGAATCTATCCCACCGCTGCCACCAAATGTGGCGAAACCGGGTCAGTGGGGGTCGGTTTACGCCAAGAGAATGTGGGCGATAGATTCAGGCGACACAGATTAACAGGGGACAAGCCACAGAGGCGCGTTTATTAACAGGGACAGACACACACAGATCTCCCCTCTGGGCTGGATGTGACAGGCTACCTCACTATGGGGTCTCTCTACTGTACATTTCATCCTTTGGGGTGTCTCCAGATCCTCCTTAGTTAGATGGGACTCCAGAACTTGTCCTCTATTACTGTCCCTAGGTCAGGTACCATCTCTGAGGTAGACAGCCCCTGCCTGCAGCTCACACTGCTATCTCATCCTCTCCTGGGCAGCAACTAACTCAGTTCTCCTTCAGTGTAAGATTAACCCTAGAGGGGGAGGACATATCCCCATCTAGCACCAGGCGCCATCTAAGCTATGGCACCCGGATGGCGGGAGTGCGACGGTTTGCGGCAGGCTTAACGTTTATCTGGGAACAATGCCTGTAACCGTCACCCGTTCCGCCACAGGCCTACAAGAGCAAACGGCGGAGCAGGGGTTTCTATTGTGGCAAATTATTTATTTTTTTACATTTTATACTGCTAACTTTTTTTGGGTGGGTTCCGCTGGACCGTTTGGACTACGTCATAGATTCATTGGACTACTTCAATGATCTACTTTAAAAAAAAAAAAATTTGTGAAAGAGGGTTGCATGGGGGAGTTTTGATTTCAATTAAAAAAAATTCTTATGTCTGTTTTTTTTTAATACCTTATTATGGCCTTAGTAATGGCAGCTGTCTGATTGACAGCTTTCAATTACTAAGGCTGGGGCTTAGCATTAGCCAGTAAAAAGGCTATCACTAACCCCTATTATTACCCCAGTTCCCACTGCCGCCAGGGATACCGGGAAGAGTCGAGTACAATTCAGTACCTGGCCATCTGAAACGACGGTTAGGCCGCAGGCTGGTATTATCAGGCTGGGAAGGGCCAAAAAAGTGGCCCTTCCCACCCTGGGGATGCTAGGCTGCAGCTGCTTTATTGTATATGGCTGATTATGAAAAATTGGGGAAACCCCTCGTCATTTTTTAAAAATAAATTGTTTTTTTTTTTACGTGAGATCCCCTCCATTTTTCATAACCAGCCAGATACAATAAAGCAGCAGCAGCAGCCTAGCATCACCAGGGTGGGAAGGGCCATGGTTTTTGTCCCATCCTAGCCTGATAGTAGCAGCCTGCAGCCACCCAAGTGCCATTCACTTCAGATGGTCGGGTGCTGGATCGTACCCAGCTCTTCCCGGTACTCCTGGTGGCGGTGGGTACTGGGGTAATAATAGGGGTTAGTGATGGCCTTATTACTGGCTAACACTAAGCCCCTTCTTAGTAATGGACGCTCTCAATCAGACAGCAGCCATTACTAAGGCGGTAATGAAGTATTAAAAAACAGAGACATAAAGAAATTTATTTTATTGAAATGACAACTCTTCCACACAATCCACTTTAACCATTTTATTAAAAAAAAAAAAAGAAAAAAAGCTTACATCAGCGAAGTAGTCCAACGAATCTACGACGTAGTCCAAATGGTCCAGCGGAACCTGCAAAACAAAAATTAGCAGTATGAAAAATAAAAATAAAGTTGGCTGCCCCCACAGACATATGAATAAATAGCTACCTTCGGGAACATATTAAAATAATTAGAAAAATTAGGCCCATAAAATAAAACATATCAAATAAAAAATAAATAATTATAACACCTTTCTTTTAAAGAGAACCTTTTACCTCCCCATACATGTACAGCTGAGTTTAGCATGTAATGGGGAGGGCCGCACAAACTCTGGGGCACTTTACATTTTTTTCCTAGCCTCCTTCGTTATTTAGATATCGGTGCTGTAATATTTGGCGCCCGATATTTAAATAACCCCCTGAACTGTCAATGGGGAGGTAATTGGCAAGGGGGCGTGTAACATCGCTGTGACACTGTGCAATCACTACAGACAGTTTAAAAGCAAGAGCTGGACAGAGAGCGCGTGCGCGCGAGCGCGCAGCTCTGCCACCACTGAGGAACAGAAGAAGAGTGTGAATTCTTCTTCTTCTGTTTCATGGCATCGGAGCTGTGCGCGCACGCACGCTCTCACTCTTTAGCTCTCGGCAGGCAAGGACGACAAGACTGATCTCTCACCTGAGATCAGTCTTGTACTTGCCTGCCGAGAGCTGAAGAGTGAGAGCGTGTGCACGCGCACATGCTCTCCTCTCTCCAGCTCTTGCTGCTGACATTGTCCGTAGCTGATTGGACAGTGTCACAGCGATGTTACACGTCCCCTTGCCAATTACCGCCCCATTGGCAGTTCATGGGGTTATTTAAATATTGGCGCCAAACATTACGGCACCGATATCTAAGTAAGAAAAGAGGGTAGGAAAAAAAAATGTAAAGTGCCCCAGAGTTTGTGCAGCCCTGACCATTACATGCTGCACTCAAATGCAAATCTGTGGGCAGGTGAAAGATTCTCTTTAAAGTGTAACAACTTTTTAAAAAACTTTTGACATGTCAGAAGTTTTGATCAGTGGGGTCCGAACACTGAGACCCCCCACTAGTCGCTAAAACGAAGCAGCAGAAGTGCTCGGGTGAGCGGTGTGCCGCTTCAATTCTGTTTGGCTTTCCTTGGAGCAGTGTACGGGCTCAATAGAAAGTCTAGGAGTACGTACACCGCTCACTCGGCTGAAAGTCGATCATAAACCGAGCACTTCTGCTGCTTCGTTTTAGCGATCGGTGGGGGCCTCAGTGCTCGGTCCCCCACCGATTAAAACTTCGGACATGTCACTATGATATATAAAGATATCTATTAATGCGATTGGTGCAAGTTTTAATTACTTTTTATTGAAAATGATTTGTACTTTTTGAGATACAGCTGCTTTGTATCCTGTATACAGAGCAGCTGTTTATAGCGCTGAGACCTGAATCCATTAGGTCGCGTATTACCGATCACATCTAAGTTATGAACTTGAAAACCCTTGTGCAATTATGTTAGCAACGCTGTAAACAGTTTTGCTGTTTAGAGGAGCTATAAAACTGACCTTCCTTTGAGCTAGTTGAGAATCAGGAGCATTACATTTGTGGGTTCTTTGACGAAAGCAAAGTTTGAAGGAGAAAATTTTCCATGAAAACTCACTCTTATATTTATCAAATGAGTTGCAAAATGACTAGAAAATATAGTCAAGACATTGACAAGTTTAGAAATAATGATTTTTATTTGAAATAATAATTTTCTCCTTCAAACTTTGCTTTCGTCAAAGAATGCTCCATTTGCAGCAATTACAGCATTGCAGACCTTTGGCATTCTAGCTGTTAATTTGCTGAGGTAATCGGGAGAAATTTCACCCCATGCTTTTAGAAGGCCCTCCCACAAGTTGGATTGGCTTGATGGGCATATCTTGCGTACCATATGGTCAAGCTGCTCCCACAACTGCTCTATTGGATTGAGATCTGGTGACTGCGCTGGCAACTCCATTACAGATAGAATACCAGCTACCTGCTTCTTCCCTAAATAGTTCTTGCATAATTTGGAGGTGTGCTTTGGGTCATTGTCCTGTTGTAGGATGAAATTGGCTCCAATCAAGCGCTGTTCACAGGGTATGGCATGGCGTTGCAAAATGGAGTGATAGCCTTCCTTATTCAAAATCCCTTTTATCTTGTACAAATCTCCCACTTTACCAGCACCAAAGCAACCCCAGACCATCATATTACCTCCACCATGCTTGACAGATGGTGTCAGGCACTCTTCCAGCATCTTTTCAGTTGTTCTGCGTCTCACAAATGTTCTTCTGTATGATCCAAACACCTCAAACTTCGATTCGTCTGTCCATAACACTTTTTTCCAATCTTCCTCTGTCCAATGTCTGTGTACTTTTGCCCATATTAATCTTTTCCTTTTATTAGCCAGTCTCAGATATGGTTTTTTCTTTGCCACTCTGCCCTGAAAGCCAGCATCCCGGAGTCGCCTCTTCACTATAGACGTTGACACTGGCATTTTGCGGGTACTATTTAATGAAGCTGCCAGTTGAGGACCTGTGAGGCGTCTATTTCTTAAACTAGAGACTCTAATGTACTTGTCTTGTTGCTCATTTGTGCAGCGGGGCCTCCCACTTCTCTTTCTACCTTGGTTAGAGCCTGTGTGTGCTGTCCTCTGAAGGGAGTAGTACACAACGTTGTAGGAAATCTTCAGTTTCTTGGCAATTTCTCGCACGGAATAACCTTCATTTCTAAGAACAAGAATAGACTGTTGAGTTTCACATGAAAGCTCTCTTTTTCTAGCCATTTTGAGAGTTTAATCAAACCCACAAATGTAATGCTCCTGATTCTCAACTAGCTCAAAGGAAGGTCAGTTTTATAGCTCCTCTAAACAGAAAAACTGTTTACAGCGTTGCTAACATAATTGCACAAGGGTTTTCAAATGTTTTCTAATCATCCATTAGCCTTCTAACACAGTTAGCAAACACAATGTACCATTAGAACACTGGAGTGATGGTTGCTGGAAATGGGCCTCTTATACACCTATGTAGATATTGCATTAAAAACCAGACGTTTGCAGCTAGAATAGTCATTTAGCACATTAACAATGTATAGAGTGTATTTCTGATTAATTTAATGTTATCTTCATTGAAAAAAACTGTGCTTTTCTTTCAAAAATAAGGAAATTTCTAAGTGACCCTAAACTTTTGAACGGTAGTGTATGTGTATATATATATAAAAAAAAAATATATATATATATATATATATATATATATATATATATATATATATATATATATAAAGTATTTGATCCCTTGCTGATTTTGTAAGTTTGCCCACTGTCAAAGACATGAACAGTCTAGAATTTTTAGGCTAGGTTAATTTTACCAGTGAGAGATAGATTATATAAAAAAAACAAAAACAGAAAGTCACATAGTCAAAATTATATATATTTATTTACATTGTGCGCAGAGAAATAAGTATTTGATCCTCTACCAAACATTAAGAGTTCAGCCTCCTCCAGACCAGTTACACGCTCCAAATCAACTTGGTGCCTTCATTAAAGACAGCTGTCTTAAATGGTCACCTGTATAAAAGACTCCTGTCCACAGACTCAATTAATCAGTCTGACTCTAACCTCTACAACATGGGCAAGACCAAAGAGCTTTCTAACCCCTTAAGGACGCAGCCTAGTTTTGGCCTTAAGGCTCAGAGCCCATTTTTCAAATCTGACATATTTCACTTTATGTGGTAATAACGTCGGAATGCTTAAACCTATCCAAGACACATTGGGCTTCATGTTCGTGGTAAAATTTGGTCGATATATTCAGTGTTTATTGGTGAAAAATTGCAAAATTTTGAGAAAATTTGGAAAAAATAGCATTTTTCAGAACTTAAATGCATCTGCTTGTAAAACAGACGGTTATACCACCCAAAATAGTTACTAGTTCACATTTCCCAAATGTCTACTTTAGATTGGCATCGTTTTTTTAACATTATTTTATTTTTCATGGACGTTACAAGGCTTAGAACCTAAACAGCAATTTCTCATATTTTTAAGAAAATTTCAAAAGCCTTTTTTTTAAGGTACTTCTTCAGTTCTGAAGAGGCTTTGAGGGGCCTATGTATTAGAAACCCTGATAAAACACCCCATTTTAAAAACTAGACCCCTCAAAGTATTCAAAACAGCATTTAGAAAGTTTTTTAACCCTTCAGGCATTTCACAAGAATTAAAGCAATGTGGAGGTGAAACTTGCAAATTTCATTTTTCTTGCTGAATTTCAATTTTATTCAATTTTTTTTCTGTAACACAGAAGGTTTTACCAGAGAAACACTACTAAATATGTATTGTCCAGATTCTGCAGTTTTTAGAAATGTCCCACATGTGGCTCTAGTGCGCTCATGGACTAAAACACAAGCCCTAGAAGCAAACAAGCACCTAGTGCATTTTGAGGCCTCTTTTTTATTAGAATATATTTTAGGCAGCATGCCAGGTTTGAAGAGGTGTTGAGGTGCCAAAACAGTAGGAATCCCCAAATAATGACCCCATTTTGGAAACTACACCCCTCAAGGAATTCATTTATGGTTGTTGTTACCATTTTGACCACACAGTTTTTTCACAGCACCTATTTGAATTGGGCTGTGAAATTAAAAAAAGGAAATTTTTTCCAATAAGAGGTCATTTGTGATCAAAATTTCTTATTTTCACAGGGAACAAAATACCCCATTTTGTTGCCCAATTTGTCCTTTGTGCGGCAATACCCCATTTGTGGTGATAAACTGCCGTTTGGGCCCATGGGAGGGCTCAGAATGAAAGGAGCGCTATGTGTTTGTTGGAGTCCAGATTTTGCTGGATTGGTTATCAGGTGCCATGATGCATTTACAGAGCCCCAGAGGTATCAAAGCAATGGAAACCCACCAGAAGTGACCCCATTTTGGAAACTACACCCCTCAAGGAATTCAAATATGGTTGTTGTTATAATTTTGACCGCACAGTTTTTTCACAGCACCTATTTGAATTGGGCTGTGAAATGAAAGAAATTAAATTTTTTCCAATAAGATGTCATTTTTTATCAAAATTTCTTATTTTCACAGGGAACAAAATAACCCATTTTGTTGCCCAATTTCTCCTGAGTGTAGCAATACCCCATTTGTGGCAATAAACTGCAGTTTGGGCCCATGGGAGGCCTCAGAAGTGAAGTAGCGCTGTGTGTTCTTTGGAGTGCAGATTTTGCTGGTTTGGTTTTCGGGTGCCATGTCGCATTTGCAGAGCCCCAGAGGTATCAAAGCAATGGAAACCCACCAGAAGTGACCCCATTTTGGAAACTACACCCCTCAAGGAATTCATTTATGGGTAATGTGACCATTTAGACACCATAGTTTCTTCACAGAACTTATTTGAATTGGGCTGGGAATTTAAATTAAAAAAAAATTTCCAATAATATGTCGTTTTAGCTCAAAAATTCTTATTTTCACAAGAAATAAAATACTACATTTTGTTGCCCAATTTGTCCTGAGTGCGGACATGCCCCATTTGTGATGATAAACTGCCGTTTGGGCCCATGGGAGGCCTCAGAAGTGAAGTAGCGCTGTGTGTTCTTTGGAGTCCAGATTTTGCTGGTTTGGTTTTCGGGTGTCATGTCGCATTTGCAGAGCCCCAGAGGTATCAAAGCAATGGAAACCCACCAGAAGTGACCCCATTTTGGAAACTACACCCCTCAAGGAATTCATTTATGGGTGTTGTGACCATTTTGACCCCATAGTTTTTCACAGAACTTATTTGAATTGGGCTGGGAATTAAAACAAAATTAATTTTTTCAAATAATATGTAGTTTTGGCTGAAAATTTCTTATTTTCACAAGAAATAAAATACCCCATTCTGTTGCGCAATTTGTCCTGAGTGCCGCAATACCCCATTTGTGGTGATAAACTGCCGTTTGGGCCCATGGGAGGGCTCAGAAGGAAAGGACCACCATTTGGCCTACTGGTGATTTTCTGGTGCGAAGTCATGTTTGCAGAAGCCCCTGAGGTACCAGTACAGTTGAAACCCCCAAGAAGTGACCCTGTTTTAAAAACTACACCCTTAAGGCATTCATCTAGAGGTGTAGTGAGCATTTTTACCGGAGACATACACCCCATAAACTGTAATATGGGTTCTCCCGGGTATGGCAATACCCTCAATGTGGCTGTTATCAGCTGCTTGGGCACACAGCAGGGCTCAGAAGGGAAAGATAATGGGGGATAAGCTGTGCGGAGTACATCAGGGTGAGTAGAATTGGGGTAAATTATAAATCAAGTGATGTATGATAAATTTTAAAACACTTTCATACAGAGCCCTGTTTTTTCGGGACACACGTTACATTGATATATTGTGTCCTCCCTTATACCCCTCTTATAGCAGACTTTGCACCTCTTTTGACTTTTTCCCTTCTTGCCAGTTTGGGGAACTTCTCCTGGAAAGTGCTGCCCTGGTGCGATGCGTGTGGCCTCGCTTCCAGAAGTACTGGGTGCCCCCCCCCCCTTCCTGGTCCCTAAAGATTAGGTTCTTGATAACCACCTCTTGAAATTCCAGGAAAGTTCCCCTCTGGCCTGTACATCGACAAAGCACATACACATTGTACAATGCCATCTGTATGATGTGCACGGCCAGCTTCTTATACCACACCGCATGGCGCTATAGGGCTTCAGGACTTGATCTGACAAGTCCACCCCTCCCATGTACCTATTGTAGTCCAGGATGCAGTCTGGTTTAGGGGTCTCTGTACTGGTACCTTGTACAGGTACATGGGTACTGGTGTGACATCTCTCTTGCCCTTGTACTTGACACACAATATATTGCTGCTAGAATGTGCCCTGTGCTCACCCCTTCTTGTTTGGCCTGCAGAGTCTTAGGGAGGCTTCTCAGATTTCTTCTAGCAGTGCCGCATGCCGAAGGACTGGAAGCGAGGCAGTTGAAGAGTGGGACGCCGGTATAAAAATTATCCAGGTAGAGGTGGTAACCCTGGTCCAGCAGTGGGTGCACCAAATCCCACACAATTTTTGTATTAACTCCCAGTAAGGGATGCATTCTGGGGGCTGAATACTGGAGTCCTTCCCTTTATATATCCTAAATCTGTAGGTATACCCTGATGCACTCTCACACAGCTTATACATCTTCACACCATACCTTGCCCTCTTACTCGGCAGGTACTGGCGGAATTGAACCCTCCCTTTAAAATCCACCAAGGACTCATCAATAGAAATACAATTCTCAGGGGTGTATGCTTGGTAAAACCGGGCACTGAAACGGTCTAATAGGGGTCTCCGTTTATACAAACGGTCAAAACTGGGGGTCATCTCGGGGTGGGCACAGCTCATTATCAGTATAATGTAGGAAGCGAAGTATTGCCTAATTTATTTATTTTTTTAGGTTCCAGTTCAGTTCTGAAGTTGCTTTGAGGGGCCCATATATTAGAAACCCCTATCAAACACCCCATTTTAGAAACTAGACCCCTCAAAGTATTCACAACAGCATTTAGAAAGTTTATGAACCCTTTAGGTGTTTCACAGGAATTTAGAGCAAAGTAGAGGTGAAGTTTACATATTTTTTTTGTCAGAAAATCCTCTTTATACCATTTTTTTTATAACACAAAAGGATTTAGCAGAGAAACGCAACTCAATACTTATTGCCCAGATTCTGCAGTTTTGAGAACTATCCCACATGTGGCCCTAGTGCGGTAAAGGACTAGTGGATTATGAGACCTCCTTTTTATTAGGCACCATGTCTGGTTTGAAGAGGTCTTGTGGTGCCAAAACAGTGGAAAACCCCCAAAAGTGACCCCAATTTGGAAACTAGACCCCTTGACGAATACATTGTAGTTTTCTTGGGGTGCATGCGGCTTTTTGATCAGTTTTTATTCTATTTTTAGGTGGCGTGGTGACTAAAAAACAGCAATTCTACAATTGTTTTTTTAATCTATTTTTTTTACAGCGTTCACCGTGCGCTATAAATGACATATTCACTTTATTCTGCGGGGCGATACGATTACGGCGATACCATATGTTTATAGTTTTTTTTTATGTCTTATGGCGTTTGCACAATAAAATACGTTTGGTAAAAAATCATTCACTTTTTGTGTTACCTTATTCTAAGAGCCATAACGTTTTTATTTTTCCATCAAGAAAGCCGTGCGAGGACTTATTTTTTGCGTAACGAACTGTAGTTCCGATCAGTACCATTTTTCGGTACATGCGACTTTTTGATCTCTTTTTATTCCATTTTTTGGGAGGTAAAGTGACCAAACAATTGTGATTGTGGTACGGTTTTTTATGATTTTCTTTTACGGCGTTCACTGCGCGGGATAAATAACTAAATAATTTTGTAGTTCAGGCCGTTACGGATGCGGCAATACCAATTATGTATAGTTTATTTGTTTGTTTATATATTTATATTAATAATAAAGGACTGATAAGGGAAAAAGGGGGATTTTTACTTTTATTACTTTTAAAACTTTTATTTTCTTATTTTTACACATCTTTTTTTAACTTTTTTTTAACTTTATTACTTTGTCCCACTAGGGGACTTGAGGGCAGGAGGCCCTGATCGCTATTCTAATACACTGCACTACATACGTAGTGCAGTGTATTAGAACTGTCAGCTACTCACTGACAGCAAGCATAGTGGGTCCTGACTACGTCAGGACCCACTAGGCTTCCGTCGATGGCAGAGCCGGACGCCATGTTTTGGTGTCCGGTTGCCATAGCCACCATCGCCAGCCGCTATCGCGTAGCAGGCTGGCGATTGTAGCTTAACCCCTAAAAAGCCGTGATCACTATTGAACACGGCTTTTAAGGGGTTAATCAGCGGGGACACAGCGATCGGTCCCCGCTGTAGGAGCTGCGACAGCTGCTGTACGAGACAGCAGCTGTCACAGCTCCTGTATGTGTCGGGAGGACGGCCGAAATGGCCGTTACTCCCGCGACGTAATAGTCCGTCGCTGAGCGCTAACGATACAGTTAGCGCGACGGATTATTACGTCGCTGAGCGCGAAGAGGCTAAGGATGTCAGGGACAAGATTATAGACCTGCACAAGGCTGGAATGGGCTACAAAACCATAAGTAAGACGCTGGGTGAGAAGGAGACAACTGTTGGTGCAATAGTAAGAAAATGGAAGACATACAAAATGACTGTCAATCGACATCGATCTGGGGCTCCATGCAAAATTTCACCTCGTGGGGTATCCTTGATCCTGAGGAAGGTGAGAGCTCAGCCGAAAACTACACGGGGGGTACTTGTTAATGATCTCAAGGCAGCTGGGACCACAGTCACCAAGAAAACCATTGGTAACACATTACGCCGTAATGGATTAAAATCCTGCAGTGCCCACAAGGTCCCCCTGCTCAAGAAGGCCCGTCTGAAGTTTGCAAATGAACATCTGGATGATTCTGAGAGTGATTGGGAGAAGGTGCTGTGGTCAGATGAGATTAAAATTGAGCTCTTTGGCATTAACTCAACTCGCCGTGTTTGGAGGAAGAGAAATGCTGCCTATTACCCAAAGAACATCGTCCCCACTGTCAAGCATGGAGGTGGAAACATTATGTTTTGGGGGTGTTTCTCTGCTAAGGGCACATGACTACTTCACCGCATCAATGGGAGACTGGATGGAGCCATGTACCGTCAAATCCTGAGTGACAACCTCCTTCCTTCCACCAGGACATTAAAAATGGCTCGTGGCTGGGTCTTCCAGCACGACAATGACCCAAAACATACAGCCAAGGCAACAAAGGAGTGGCTCAAAAAGAAGCACATTAAGGTCATGGAGTGGCCTAGCCAATCTCCAGACCTTAATCCCATCGAAAACTTATGGAGGGAGCTGAAGATCCGAGTTGCCAAGCGACAGCCTCGAAATCTTAATGATTTACAGCTGATCTGCAAAGAGGAGTGGGCCAAAATTCCATCTAACATGTGTGCAAACCTCATCATCAACTACTAAAAATGTCTGACTGCTGTGCTTGCCAACAAGGGTTTTGCCACCAAGTATTAAGTCTTGTTTGCCAAAGGGATCAAATACTTATTTCTCTGTGCACAATGCAAATAAATATATATAATTTTGACAATGTGATTTTCTTTTTTTTTTTTTATATATAATCTATCTCTCACTGGTAAAATTAACCTAGCCTAAAAATTCTAGACTGTTCATGTCTTTGACAGTGGGCAAACTTACAAAATCAGCAAGGGATCAAATACTTATTTCCTTCACTGTATATGTAAATATGGAGGTTGTGGCCTATGGAGATCAAGACCCTATATCAAGGTGTGCATAATTATTAGGCAGATTGTTTTCCTCTGGCAAAATGGGCCAAAAAGATTTAACTGACTCGGAAAAGTCAAAAATTGTTAAAAGTATTTCAGAGGGATGCAGGACTCCTGAATTTGCTAAGATATTGGGGCGTGATCACAGAACCATCAAACGTTTTTCTGCAAATCGTCAACAGGGTCGCAAGAAAAAGAGTTGAGAAAAAAAACCCGCTAATTAACTGCCAAAGATTTCAGAAAAATCAAATGTGAATCCACCAGGAACCAATTATTCTCCAGTGATGTCATATTCCAGAACTGCAACCTCCCTGGAGTGCCCAGAAGTACAAGATGTTCAGTACTCAGAGACATGGCCAGTGTAAGAAAGCCTGAAACCCGACCACCACTGGACAAGACGCATAAGTTGAAATGTCAAGACTGGGCCAAGAAACATCTGAAGATAGATTTTTCAAAGGTTTTATGCTATTGAAGATGAACTAAAAATCGACTCTCAAACCTACTACCAGTTTTTAGAAGACACTTTCATCAAGCAGTGATACATGAAAAAGTCTTAATCTTTCAAGAAAACCATGATTTCTATGCAGGACAATGCTCTATCGCATGCATCGAATTACTCCACTGCATGGCTAGCCAGTAAAGCCCTTAACCCCTTAAAGACGCAGCCTTGTTTTGGCCTTAAAGAGGCTCTCTCACCACATTATAAGTGCCCTGTCTCCTACATAAGGAGATGGGCGCTGTAATGTAGATTACAGCAGTGCTTTTTATTTCGAAAAACGATCCATTTTTACCACTTTATGAGCGAGTTTTAGCTTTATGCTAATTAGTTTCTTAAAACCGAAGTGGGCGTGTTTTTACTTTAGACCAAGTGGGCGTTGTACA